>NW_027461919.1:0-106897 GCF_050947455.1 Rhinoderma darwinii | reverse complement strand
GCAACCAAGAGCGAGCGTCTGTGACTTACGGTTCAAGAGTTATTCACAGAAACATGGTTCTGAACTTTGCTGCCAGCCGCGAAAGCGAAAGTAACCAAGATCGAGCGTCTAGGATTTACTTGTCAATAGCTCGCCTGGGAAACATCCAGAGAAGTCAAAGACAGTGCTTCTATACTAATTGCCAGGCGCTGAGACGAATGCCGCCAAGATCGAGCGTCAAAGACTTACGGTTCAAGAATTAGCCTCAGAAACAGTGGGAAACAGTGCTTTTATACTAATTGCCAGGCGCTGAGACGAATGCCGCCAAGATCGAGCGTCTATGACTTACGGTTCAAGAATTAGCCTCAGAAACAGTGGTTCTAAACATGCTGCCAATAGCTCGCCTGGGAAACATCCAGAGAAGTCCAAGATAGTGTTTTTTAGACTGGCTGCCACGAGCTGAAACGAATGCAGCCAAGAGCGAGCGTCTATTACTTACGGTTCAAGAGTTATTCACAGAAACATGGTTCTGAACTTTGCTGCCAGCCGCGAAAGTGAAAGTAACCAAGATCGAGCGTCTAGGATTTACTTGTCAATAGCTCGCCTGGGAAACATCCAGAGAAGTCAAAGACAGTGCTTCTACACTAATTGCCAGGCGCTGAGACGAATGCCGCCACGATCAAGCGTCTAAGACTTACGGTTCAAGAATTAGCCTCAGAAACAGTGGGAAACAGTGATTCTATACTAATTGCCAGGCGCTGAGACGAATGCCGTCAAGATCGAGCGTCTATGACTTACGGTTCAAGAATTAGCCTCAGAAACAGTTGTTCTAAACATGCTGCCAATAGCTCGCCTGGGAAACATCCAGAGAAGTCCAAGATAGTGTTTTTTAGACTGGCTGCCACGAGCTGAAACGAATGCAGCCAAGAGCGAGCGTCTGTGACTTACGGTTCAAGAGTTATTCACAGAAACATGGTTCTGAACTTTGCTGCCAGCCGCGAAAGCGAAAATAACATAGATCGAGCGTCTAGGATTTACTTGTCAATAGCTCGCCTGGGAAACATCCAGAGAAGTCAAAGACAGTGCTTCTATACTAATTGCCAGGCGCTGAGACGAATGCCGCCAAGATCGAGCGTCTATGACTTACGGTCCAAGAATTAGCCTCAGAAACAGTGGGAAACAGTGCTTTTATACTAATTGCCAGGCGCTGAGACGAATGCCGCCAAGATCGAGCGTCTATGACTTACGGTTCAAGAATTAGCCTCAGAAACAGTGGTTCTGAACATGCTGCCAATAGCTCGCCTGGGAAACATCCAGAGAAGTCCAAGATAGTGTTTTTTAGACTGGCTGCCACGAGCTGAAACGAATGCAACCAAGAGCGAGCGTCTGTGACTTACGGTTCAAGAGTTATTCACAGAAACATGGTTCTGAACTTTGCTGCCAGCCGCGAAAGCGAAAATAACCAAGATCAAGCGTCTAGGATTTACTTTTCAATAGCTCGCCTGGGAAACATCCAGAGAAGTCAAAGACAGTGCTTCTATACTAATTGCCAGGCGCTGAGACAAATGCCGCCAAGATCGAGCGTCTATGACTTACGGTTCAAGAATTAGCCTCAGAAACATTGGTACTGAACATGCTGCCAATAGCTCGCCTGGGAAACATCCAGAGAAGTCCAAGATAGTGTTTTTTAGACTGGCTGCCACGAGCTGAAACGAATGCAGCCAAGAGCGAGCGTCTGTGACTTACGGTTCAAGAGTTATTCACAGAAACATGGTTCTGAACTTTGCTGCCAGCCGCGAAAGCGAAAATAACCATGATCGAGCGTCTAGGATTTACTTGTCAATAGCTCGCCTGCGAAACATCCAGAGAAGTCAAAGACAGTGCTTCTATACTAATTGCCAGGCGCTGAGATGAATGCCGCCAAGATCGAGCGTCTAAGACTTACGGTTCAAGAATTAGCCTCAGAAACAGTGGGTACCAGTGTTTCTATACTAATTGCCAGGCGCTGAGACGAATGCCGCCAAGATCGAGCGTCTATGACTTACGGTTCAAGAATTAGCCTCAGAAACAGTGGTTTTGAACATGCTGCCAATAGCTCGCCTGGGAAACATCCAGAGAAGTCCAAGATAGTGTTTTTTTAGACTGGCTGCCACGAGCTGAAACGAATGCAGCCAAGAGCGAGCGTCTGTGACTTACGGTTCAAGAGTTATTCACAGAAACATGGTTCTGAACTGTACTGCCAGCCACGAAAGCAAAAGTAACCAAGATCGAGCGTCTAGGATTTACTTGTCAATAGCTCGCCTGGGAAACATCCAGAGAAGTCAAAGACAGTGCTTCTATACTAATTGCCAGGCGCTGAGACGAATGCCGCCAAGATCAAGCGTCTAAGACTTACGGTTCAAGAATTAGCCTCAGAAACAGTGGGAAACAGTGCTTCTATACTAATTGCCAGGCGCTGAGACGAATGCCGCCAAGATCGAGCGTCTATGACTTACGGTTCAAGAATTAGCCTCAGAAACAGTGGTTCTAAACATGCTGCCAATAGCTCGCCTGGGAAACATCCAGAGAAGTCCAAGATAGTGTTTTTTAGACTGGCTGCCACGAGCTGAAACGAATGCAACCAAGAGCGAGCGTCTGTGACTTACGGTTCAAGAGTTATTCACAGAAACATGGTTCTGAACTTTGCTGCCAGCCGCGAAAGCGAAAGTAACCAAGATCGAGCGTCTAGGATTTACTTGTCAATAGCTCGCCTGCGAAACATCCAGAGAAGTCAAAGACAGTGCTTCTATACTAATTGCCAGGCGCTGAGACGAATGCCGCCAAGATCGAGCGTCTATGACTTACGGTTCAAGAATTAGCCTCAGAAACAGTGGGAAACAGTGTTTCTATACTAATTGCCAGGCGCTGAGACGAATGCCGCCAAGATCGAGCGTCTATGACTTACGGTTCAAGAATTAGCCTCAGAAACAGTGGTTCTGAACATGCTGCCAATAGCTCGCCTGGGAAACATCCAGAGAAGTCCAAGATAGTGTTTTTTTAGACTGGCTGCCACGAGCTGAAACGAATGCAACCAAGAGCGAGCGTCTGTGACTTACGGTTCAAGAGTTATTCACAGAAACATGGTTCTGAACTTTGCTGCCAGCCGCGAAAGCGAAAGTAACCAAGATCGAGCGTCTAGGATTTACTTGTCAATAGCTCGCCTGCGAAACATCCAGAGAAGTCAAAGACAGTGCTTCTATACTAATTGCCAGGCGCTGAGACGAATGTCGCCAAGATCGAGCGTCTAAGACTTACGGTTCAAGAATTAGCCTCAGAAACAGTGGGAAACAGTGTTTCTTTACTAATTGCCAGGCGCTGAGACGAATGCCGCCAAGATCGAGCGTCTATGACTTACGGTTCAAGAATTAGCCTCAGAAATAGTGGTTCTGAACATGCTGCCAATAGCTCACCTGGGAAACATCCAGAGAAGTCCAAGATAGTGTTTTTTAGACTGGCTGCCACGAGCTGAAACGAATGCAGCCAAGAGCGAGCGTCTATTACTTACGGTTCAAGAGTTATTCACAGAAACATGGTTCTGAACTTTGCTGCCAGCCGCGAAAGCGAAAATAACCAAGATCGAGCGTCTAGGATTTACTTGTCAATAGCTCGCCTGGGAAACATCCAGTGAAGTCAAAGACAGTGCTTCTATACTAATTGCCAGGCGCTGAGACGAATGCCGCCAAGATCGAGCATCTATGACTTACGGTTCAAGAATTAGCCTCAGAAACAGTGGGAAACAGTGCTTCTATACTAATTTCCAGGCGCTGAGACGAATGCCGCCAAGATCGAGCGTCTATGACTTACGGTTCAAGAATTAGCCTCAGAAACAGTGATTCTGAACATGCTGCCAATAGCTCGCCTGGAAAACATCCAGAGAAGTCCAAGATAGTGTTTTTTAGACTGGCTGCCACGAGCTGAAACGAATGCAGCCAAGAGCGAGCGTCTGTCACTTACGGTTCAAGAGTTATTCACAGAAACATGGTTCTGAACTTTGCTGCCAGCCGCGAAAGTAACCAAGATCGAGCGTCTAGGATTTACTTGTCATTAGCTCGCCTGGGAAACATCCAGAGAAGTCAAAGACAGTGCTTCTATACTAATTGCCAGGCGCTGAGACGAATGCCGCCAAGATCGAGCGTCTATGACTTACGGTTCAAGAATTAGCCTCAGAAACAGTGGGAAACAGTGTTTCTATACTAATTGCCAGGCGCTGAGACGAATGCCGCCAAGATCGAGCGTCTAAGACTTACGGTTCAAGAATTAGCCTCAGAAACAGTGGGAAACAGTGCTTTTATACTAATTGCCAGGCGCTGAGACGAATGCCGCCAAGATCGAGCGTCTATGACTTACGGTTCAAGAATTAGCCTCAGAAACAGTGGTTCTAAACATGCTGCCAATAGCTCGCCTGGGAAACATCCAGAGAAGTCCAAGATAGTGTTTTTTAGACTGGCTGCCACGAGCTGAAACGAATGCAACCAAGAGCGAGCGTCTGTGACTTACGGTTCAAGAGTTATTCACAGAAACATGGTTCTGAACTTTGCTGCCAGCCGCGAAAGCGAAAGTAACCAAGATCGAGCGTCTAGGATTTACTTGTCAATAGCTCGCCTGCGAAACATCCAGAGAAGTCAAAGACAGTGCTTCTATACTAATTGCCAGGCTCTGAGACGAATGTCGCCAAGATCGAGCGTCTAAGACTTACGGTTCAAGAATTAGCCTCAGAAACAGTGGGAAACAGTGTTTCTATACTAATTGCCAGGCGCTGAGACGAATGCCGCCAAGATCGAGCGTCTATGACTTACGGTTCAAGAATTAGCCTCAGAAACAGTGGTTCTGAACATGCTGCCAATAGCTCACCTGGGAAACATCCAGAGAAGTCCAAGATAGTGTTTTTTAGACTGGCTGCCACGAGCTGAAACGAATGCAGCCAAGAGCGAGCGTCTATTACTTACGGTTCAAGAGTTATTCACAGAAACATGGTTCTGAACTTTGCTGCCAGCCGCGAAAGCGAAAATAACCAAGATCGAGCGTCTAGGATTTACTTGTCATTAGCTCGCCTGGGAAACATCCAGAGAAGTCAAAGACAGTGCTTCTATACTAATTGCCAGGCGCTGAGACGAATGCCGCCAAGATCGAGCGTCTATGACTTACGGTTCAAGAATTAGCCTCAGAAACAGTGGGAAACAGTGCTTCTATACTAATTGCCAGGCGCTGAGACGAATGCCGCCAAGATCGAGCGTCTATGACTTACGGTTCAAGAATTAGCCTCAGAAACAGTGGTTTTGAACATGCTGCCAATAGCTCGCCTGGAAAACATCCAGAGAAGTCCAAGATAGTGTTTTTTAGACTGGCTGCCACGAGCTGAAACGAATGCAGCCAAGAGCGAGCGTCTGTCACTTACGGTTCAAGAGTTATTCACAGAAACATGGTTCTGAACTTTGCTGCCAGCCGCGAAAGCGAAAGTAACCAAGATCGAGCGTCTAGGATTTACTTGGGAATAGCTCGCCTGGGAAACATCCAGATAAGTCAAAGACAGTGCTTCTATACTAATTGCCAGGCGCTGAGACGAATGCCGCCAAGATCAAGCGTCTAAGACTTACGGTTCAAGAATTAGCCTCAGAAACAGTGGGAAACAGTGCTTCTATACTAATTGCCAGGCGCTGAGACGAATGCCGTCAAGATCGAGCGTCTATGACTTACGGTTCAAGAATTAGCCTCAGAAACAGTGATTCTGAACATGCTGCCAATAGCTCGCCTGGGAAACATCCAGAGAAGTCCAAGATAGTGTTTTTTAGACTGGCTGCCACGAGCTGAAACGAATGCAGCCAAGAGCGAGCGTCTATTACTTACGGTTCAAGAG
This sequence comes from Rhinoderma darwinii, assembly GCF_050947455.1. Lineage (NCBI taxonomy): Eukaryota > Metazoa > Chordata > Amphibia > Anura > Rhinodermatidae > Rhinoderma > Rhinoderma darwinii. Next base: position 101,025 of record NW_027461919.1, on the reverse strand, counting down.
TTATTCACAGAAACATGGTTCTGAACTTTGCTGCCAGCCGCGAAAGTGAAAGTAACCAAGATCGAGCGTCTAGGATTTACTTGTCAATAGCTCGCCTGGGAAACATCCAGAGAAGTCAAAGACAGTGCTTCTATACTAATTGCCAGGCGCTGAGACGAATGCCGCCAAGATCGAGCGTCTATGACTTACGGTTCAAGAATTAGCCTCAGAAACAGTGGGAAACAGTGCTTCTATACTAATTGCCAGGCGCTGAGACGAATGCCGCCAAGATCGAGCGTCTATGACTTACGGTTCAAGAATTAGCCTCAGAAACAGTGGTTTTGAACATGCTGCCAATAGCTCGCCTGGAAAACATCCAGAGAAGTCCAAGATAGTGTTTTTTAGACTGGCTGCCACGAGCTGAAACGAATGCAGCCAAGAGCGAGCGTCTGTCACTTACGGTTCAAGAGTTATTCACAGAAACATGGTTCTGAACTTTGCTGCCAGCCGCGAAAGCGAAAGTAACCAAGATCGAGCGTCTAGGATTTACTTGGGAATAGCTCGCCTGGGAAACATCCAGATAAGTCAAAGACAGTGCTTCTATACTAATTGCCAGGCGCTGAGACGAATGCCGCCAAGATCAAGCGTCTAAGACTTACGGTTCAAGAATTAGCCTCAGAAACAGTGGGAAACAGTGCTTCTATACTAATTGCCAGGCGCTGAGACGAATGCCGTCAAGATCGAGCGTCTATGACTTACGGTTCAAGAATTAGCCTCAGAAACAGTGATTCTGAACATGCTGCCAATAGCTCGCCTGGGAAACATCCAGAGACGTCCAAGATAGTGTTTTTTAGACTGGCTGCCACGAGCTGAAACGAATGCAGCCAAGAGCGAGCGTCTATTACTTACGGTTCAAGAGTTATTCACAGAAACATGGTTCTGAACTTTGCTGCCAGCCGCGAAAGTGAAAGTAACCAAGATCGAGCGTCTAGGATTTACTTGTCAATAGCTCGCCTGGGAAACATCCAGAGAAGTCAAAGACAGTGCTTCTACACTAATTGCCAGGCGCTGAGACGAATGCCGCCACGATCAAGCGTCTAAGACTTACGGTTCAAGAATTAGCCTCAGAAACAGTGGGAAACAGTGTTTCTATACTAATTGCCAGGCGCTGAGACGAATGCCGCCAAGATCGAGCGTCTAAGACTTACGGTTCAAGAATTAGCCTCAGAAACAGTGGGAAACAGTGCTTTTATACTAATTGCCAGGCGCTGAGACGAATGCCGCCAAGATCGAGCGTCATTGACTTACGGTTCAAGAATTAGCCTCAGAAACAGTGGTTCTAAACATGCTGCCAATAGCTCGCCTGGGAAACATCCAGAGAAGTCCAAGATAGTGTTTTTTAGACTGGCTGCCACGAGCTGAAACGAATGCAACCAAGAGCGAGCGTCTGTGACTTACGGTTCAAGAGTTATTCACAGAAACATGGTTCTGAACTTTGCTGCCAGTCGCGAAAGCGAAAGTAACCAAGATCGAGCGTCTAGGATTTACTTGTCAATAGCTCGCCTGCGAAACATCCAGAGAAGTCAAAGACAGTGCTTCTATACTAATTGCCAGGCGCTGAGACGAATGTCGCCAAGATCGAGCGTCTAAGACTTACGGTTCAAGAATTAGCCTCAGAAACAGTGGGAAACAGTGTTTCTATACTAATTGCCAGGCGCTGAGACGAATGCCGCCAAGATCGAGCGTCTATGACTTACGGTTCAAGAATTAGCCTCAGAAACAGTGGTTCTGAACATGCTGCCAATAGCTCACCTGGGAAACATCCAGAGAAGTCCAAGATAGTGTTTTTTAGACTGGCTGCCACGAGCTGAAACGAATGCAGCCAAGAGCGAGCGTCTATTACTTACGGTTCAAGAGTTATTCACAGAAACATGGTTCTGAACTTTGCTGCCAGCCGCGAAAGCGAAAATAACCAAGATCGAGCGTCTAGGATTTACTTGTCAATAGCTCGCCTGGGAAACATCCAGTGAAGTCAAAGACAGTGCTTCTATACTAATTGACAGGCGCTGAGACGAATGCCGCCAAGACGAGCGTCTATGACTTACGGTTCAAGAATTAGCCTCAGAAACAGTGGGAAACAGTGCTTCTATACTAATTTCCAGGCGCTGAGACGAATGCCGCCAACATCGAGCGTCTATGACTTACGGTTCAAGAATTAGCCTCAGAAACAGTGATTCTGAACATGCTGCCAATAGCTCGCCTGGGAAACATCCAGAGAAGTCCAAGATAGTGTTTTTTAGACTGGCTGCCACGAGCTGAAACGAATGCAGCCAAGAGCGAGCGTCTGTCACTTACGGTTCAAGATTTATTCACAGAAACATGGTTCTGAACTTTGCTGCCAGCCGCGAAAGCGAAAGTAACCAAGATCGAGCGTCTAGGATTTACTTGTGAATAGCTCGCCTGGGAAACATCCAGATAAGTCAAAGACAGTGCTTCTATACTAATTGCCAGGCGCTGAGACGAATGCCGCCAAGATCAAGCGTCTAAGACTTACGGTTCAAGAATTAGCCTCAGAAACAGTGGGAAACAGTGCTTCTATACTAATTGCGAGGCGCTGAGACGAATGCCGCCAAGATCGAGCGTCTATGACTTACGGTTCAAGAATTAGCCTCAGAAACAGTGGTTTTGAACATGCTGCCAATAGCTCGCCTGGGAAACATCCAGAGAAGTCCAAGATAGTGTTTTTTAGACTGGCTGCCACGAGCTGAAACGAATGCAACCAAGAGCGAGCGTCTGTGACTTACGGTTCAAGAGTTATTCACAGAAACATGGTTCTGAACTTTGCTGCCAGCCGCGAAAGCGAAAGTAACCAAGATCGAGCGTCTAGGATTTACTTGTGAATAGCTCGCCTGGGAAACATCCAGATAAGTCAAAGACAGTGCTTCTATACTAATTGCCAGGCGCTGAGACGAATGCCGCCAAGATCAAGCGTCTAAGACTTACGGTTCAAGAATTAGCCTCAGAAACAGTGGGAAACAGTGCTTCTATACTAATTGCGAGGCGCTGAGACGAATGCCGCCAAGATCGAGCGTCTATGACTTACGGTTCAAGAATTAGCCTCAGAAACAGTGGTTTTGAACATGCTGCCAATAGCTCGCCTGGGAAACATCCAGAGAAGTCCAAGATAGTGTTTTTTAGACTGGCTGCCACGAGCTGAAACGAATGCAACCAAGAGCGAGCGTCTGTGACTTACGGTTCAAGAGTTATTCACAGAAACATGGTTCTGAACTTTGCTGCCAGCCGCGAAAGCGAAAGTAACCAAGATCGAGCGTCTAGGATTTACTTGTCAATAGCTCGCCTGGGAAACATCCAGAGAAGTCAAAGACAGTGCTTCTATACTAATTGCCAGGCGCTGAGACGAATGCCGCCAAGATCAAGCGTCTAAGACTTACGGTTCAAGAATTAGCCTCAGAAACAGTGGGAAACAGTGCTTCTATACTAATTGCCAGGCGCTGAGACGAATGCCGCCAAGATCGAGCGTCTATGACTTACTGTTCAAGAATTAGCCTCAGAAACAGTGGTTTTGAACATGCTGCCAATAGCTCGCCTGGGAAACATCCAGAGAAGTCCAAGATAGTGTTTTTTAGACTGGCTGCCACGAGATGAAACGAATGCAACCAAGAGCGAGCGTCTGTGACTTACGGTTCAAGAGTTATTCACAGAAACATGGTTCTGAACTTTACTGCCAGCCGCGAAAGCGAAAGTAACCAAGATCGAGCGTCTAGGATTTACTTGTCAATAGCTCGCCTGGGAAACATCCAGAGAAGTCAAAGACAGTGCTTCTATACTAATTGCCAGGCGCTGAGACGAATGCCGCCAAGATCAAGCGTCTAAGACTTACGGTTCAAGAATTAGCCTCAGAAACAGTGGGAAACAGTGCTTCTATACTAATTGCCAGGCGCTGAGACGAATGCCGCCAAGATCGAGCGTCTATGACTTACGGTTCAAGAATTAGCCTCAGAAACAGTGGGAAACAGTGCTTCTATACTAATTGCCAGGCGCTGAGACGAATGCCGCCAAGATCGAGCGTCTATGACTTACGGTTCAAGAATTAGCCTCAGAAACAGTGGTTCTAAACATGCTGCCAACAGCTCGCCTGGGAAACATCCAGAGAAGTCCAAGATAGTGTTTTTTAGACTGGCTGCCACGAGCTGAAACGAATGCAACAAAGAGCGAGCGTCTGTGACTTACGGTTCAAGAGTTATTCACAGAAACATGGTTCTGAACTTTGCTGCCAGCCGCGAAAGCGAAAGTAACCAAGATCGAGCGTCTAGGATTTACTTGTCAATAGCTCGCCTGCGAAACATCCAGAGAATTCAAAGACAGTGCTTCTATACTAATTGCCAGGCGCTGAGACGAATGCCGCCAAGATCGAGTGTCTAAGACTTACGGTTCAAGAATTAGCCTCAGAAACAGTGGGAAACAGTGTTTCTATACTAATTGCCAGGCGCTGAGACGAATGCCGCCAAGATCGAGCGTCTATGACTTACGGTTCAAGAATTAGCCTCAGAAACAGTGGTTCTGAACATGCTGCCAATAGCTCGCCTGGGAAACATCCAGAGAAGTCCAAGATAGTGTTTTTTAGACTGGCTGCCACGAGCTGAAACGAATGCAGCCAAGAGCGAGCGTCTGTGACTTACGGTTCAAGAGTTATTCACAGAAACATGGTTCTGAACTTTGCTGCCAGCCGCGAAAGCGAAAGTAACCAAGATCGAGCGTCTAGGATTTACTTGTCAATAGCTCGCCTGGGAAACATCCAGAGAAGTCAAAGACAGTGCTTCTATACTAATTGCCAGGCGCTGAGACGAATGCCGCCAAGATCGAGCGTCTAAGACTTACGGTTCAAGAATTAGCCTCAGAAACAGTGGGAAACAGTGTTTCTATACTAATTGCCAGGCGCTGAGACGAATGCCGCCAAGATCAAGCGTCAAAGACTTACGGTTCAAGAATTAGCCTCAGAAACAGTGGGAAACAGTGCTTTTATACTAATTGCCAGGCGCTGAGACGAATGCCGCCAAGATCGAGCGTCTATGACTTACGGTTCAAGAATTAGCCTCAGAAACAGTGGTTCTGAACATGCTGCCAATAGCTCGCCTGGGAAACATCCAGAGAAGTCCAAGATAGTGTTTTTTTAGACTGGCTGCCACGAGCTGAAACGAATGCAGCCAAGTGCGAGCGTCAGTGACTTACGGTTCAAGAGTTATTCACAGAAACATGGTTCTGAACTTTACTGCCAGCCGCGAAAGCAAAAGTAACCAAGATCGAGCGTCTAGGATTTACTTGTCAATAGCTCGCCTGGGAAACATCCAGAGAAGTCAAAGACAGTGCTTCTATACTAATTGCCAGGCGCTGAGACGAATGCCGCCAAGATCTAGCGTCTAAGACTTACGGTTCAAGAATTAGCCTCAGAAACAGTGGGAAACAGTGTTTCTATACTAATTGCCAGGCGCTGAGACGAATGCCGCCAAGATCGAGCGTCTATGACTTACGGTTCAAGAATTAGCCTCAGAAACAGTGGTTCTGAACATGCTGCCAATAGCTCACCTGGGAAACATCCAGAGAAGTCCAAGATAGTGTTTTTTAGACTGGCTGCCACGAGCTGAAACGAATGCAGCCAAGAGCGAGCGTCTATTACTTACGGTTCAAGAGTTATTCACAGAAACATGGTTCTGAACTTTGCTGCCAGCCGCGAAAGCGAAAATAACCAAGATCGAGCGTCTAGGATTTACTTGTCAATAGCTCGCCTGGGAAACATCCAGTGAAGTCAAAGACAGTGCTTCTATACTAATTGCCAGGCGCTGAGACGAATGCCGCCAAGATCGAGCGTCTATGACTTACGGTTCAAGAATTAACCTCAGAAACAGTGGGAAACAGTGCTTCTATACTAATTTCCAGGCGCTGAGACGAATGCCGCCAAGATCGAGCGTCTATGACTTACGGTTCAAGAATTAGCCTCAGAAACAGTGATTCTGAACATGCTGCCAATAGCTCGCCTGGGAAACATCCAGAGAAGTCCAAGATAGTGTTTTTTAGACTGGCTGCCACGAGCTGAAACGAATGCAGCCAAGAGCGAGCGTCTGTCACTTACGGTTCAAGATTTATTCACAGAAACATGGTTCTGAACTTTGCTGCCAGCCGCGAAAGCGAAAGTAACCAAGATCGAGCGTCTAGGATTTACTTGTGAATAGCTCGCCTGGGAAACATCCAGAGAAGTCAAAGACAGTGCTTCTATACTAATTGCCAGGCGCTGAGACGAATGCCGCCAAGATCAAGCGTCTAAGACTTACGGTTCAAGAATTAGCCTCAGAAACAGTGGGAAACAGTGCTTCTATACTAATTGCCAGGCGCTGAGACGAATGCCGCCAAGATCGAGCGTCTATGACTTACGGTTCAAGAATTAGCCTCAGAAACAGTGGTTTTGAACATTCTGCCAATAGCTCGCCTGGGAAACATCCAGAGAAGTCCAAGATAGTGTTTTTTAGACTGGCTGCCACGAGCTGAAACGAATGCAACCAAGAGCGAGCGTCTGTGACTTACGGTTCAAGAGTTATTCACAGAAACATGGTTCTGAACTTTGCTGCCAGCCGCGAAAGCGAAAGTAACCAAGATCGAGCGTCTAGGATTTACTTGTCAATAGCTCGCCTGGGAAACAGCCAGAGAAGTCAAAGACAGTGCTTCTATACTAATTGCCAGGCGCTGAGACGAATGCCGCCAAGATCGAGCGTCTAAGACTTACGGTTCAAGAATTAGCCTCAGAAACAGTGGGAAACAGTGCTTCTATAATAATTGCCAGGCGCTGAGACGAATGCCGCCAAGATCGAGCGTCTATGACTTACGGTTCAAGAATTAGCCTCAGAAACAGTGGGAAACAGTGCTTCTATACTAATTGCCAGGCGCTGAGACGAATGCCGCCAAGATCGAGCGTCTATGACTTACGGTTCAAGAATTAGCCTCAGAAACAGTGGTTCTAAACATGCTGCCAACAGCTCGCCTGGGAAACATCCAGAGAAGTCCAAGATAGTGTTTTTTAGACTGGCTGCCACGAGCTGAAACGAATGCAACCAAGAGCGAGCGTCTGTGACTTACGGTTCAAGAGTTATTCACAGAAACATGGTTCTGAACTTTGCTGCCAGCCGCGAAAGCGAAAGTAACCAAGATCGAGCGTCTAGGATTTACTTGTCAATAGCTCGCCTGCGAAACATCCAGAGAATTCAAAGACAGTGCTTCTATACTAATTGCCAGGCGCTGAGACGAATGCCGCCAAGATCGAGTGTCTAAGACTTACGGTTCAAGAATTAGCCTCAGAAACAGTGGGAAACAGTGTTTCTATACTAATTGCCAGGCGCTGAGACGAATGCCGCCAAGATCGAGCGTCTATGACTTACGGTTCAAGAATTAGCCTCAGAAACAGTGGTTCTGAACATGCTGCCAATAGCTCGCCTGGGAAACATCCAGAGAAGTCCAAGATAGTGTTTTTTAGACTGGCTGCCACGAGCTGAAACGAATGCAGCCAAGAGCGAGCGTCTGTGACTTACGGTTCAAGAGTTATTCACAGAAACATGGTTCTGAACTTTGCTGCCAGCCGCGAAAGCGAAAGTAACCAAGATCGAGCGTCTAGGATTTACTTGTCAATAGCTCGCCTGGGAAACAGCCAGAGAAGTCAAAGACAGTGCTTCTATACTAATTGCCAGGCGCTGAGACGAATGCCGCCAAGATCGAGCGTCTAAGACTTACGGTTCAAGAATTAGCCTCAGAAACAGTGGGAAACAGTGTTTCTATACTAATTGCCAGGCGCTGAGACGAATGCCGCCAAGATCAAGCGTCAAAGACTTACGGTTCAAGAATTAGCCTCAGAAACAGTGGGAAACAGTGCTTTTATACTAATTGCCAGGCGCTGAGACGAATGCCGCCAAGATCGAGCGTCTATGACTTACGGTTCAAGAATTAGCCTCAGAAACAGTGGTTCTGAACATGCTGCCAATAGCTCGCCTGGGAAACATCCAGAGAAGTCCAAGATAGTGTTTTTTTAGACTGGCTGCCACGAGCTGAAACGAATGCAGCCAAGTGCGAGCGTCAGTGACTTACGGTTCAAGAGTTATTCACAGAAACATGGTTCTGAACTTTACTGCCAGCCGCGAAAGCAAAAGTAACCAAGATCGAGCGTCTAGGATTTACTTGTCAATAGCTCGCCTGGGAAACATCCAGTGAAGTCAAAGACAGTGCTTCTATACTAATTGCCAGGCGCTGAGACGAATGCCGCCAAGATCGAGCGTCTATGACTTACGGTTCAAGAATTAACCTCAGAAACAGTGGGAAACAGTGCTTCTATACTAATTTCCAGGCGCTGAGACGAATGCCGCCAAGATCGAGCGTCTATGACTTACGGTTCAAGAATTAGCCTCAGAAACAGTGATTCTGAACATGCTGCCAATAGCTCGCCTGGGAAACATCCAGAGAAGTCCAAGATAGTGTTTTTTAGACTGGCTGCCACGAGCTGAAACGAATGCAGCCAAGAGCGAGCGTCTGTCACTTACGGTTCAAGAGTTATTCACAGAAACATGGTTCTGAACTTTGCTGCCAGCCGCGAAAGCGAAAGTAACCAAGATCGAGCGTCTAGGATTTACTTGTCAATAGCTCGCCTGGGAAACAGCCAGAGAAGTCAAAGACAGTGCTTCTATACTAATTGCCAGGCGCTGAGACGAATGCCGCCAAGATCGAGCGTCTAAGACTTACGGTTCAAGAATTAGCTTCAGAAACAGTGGGAAACAGTGTGTCTATACTAATTGCCAGGCGCTGAGACGAATGCCGCCAAGATCAAGCGTCAAAGACTTACGGTTCAAGAATTAGCCTCAGAAACAGTGGTTCTAAACATGCTGCCAATAGCTCGCCTGGGAAACATCCAGAGAAGTCCAAGATAGTGTTTTTTAGACTGGCTGCCACGAGCTGAAACGAATGCAACCAAGAGCGAGCGTCTGTGACTTACGGTTCAAGAGTTATTCACAGAAACATGGTTCTGAACTTTGCTGCCAGCCGCGAAAGCGAAAGTAACCAAGATCGAGCGTCTAGGATTTACTTGTCAATAGCTCGCCTGCGAAACATCCAGAGAAGTCAAAGACAGTGCTTCTATACTAATTGCCAGGCGCTGAGACGAATGCCGCCAAGATCTAGCGTCTATGACTTACGGTTCAAGAATTAGCATCAGAAACAGTGGGAAACAGTGCTTCTATACTAATTGCCATGCGCTGAGACGAATGCCGCCAAGATCGAGCGTCTATGACTTACGGTTCAAGAATTAGCCTCAGAAACATTGGTTCTGAACATGCTGCCAATAGCTCGCCTGGGAAACATCCAGAGAAGTCCAAGATAGTGTTTTTTAGACTGGCTGCCACGAGCTGAAACGAATGCAGCCAAGAGCGAGCGTTTATTACTTACGGTTCAAGAGTTATTCACAGAAACATGGTTCTGAACTTTGCTGCCAGCCGCGAAAGCGAAAATAACCAAGATCGAGCCTCTAGGATTTACTTGTCAATAGCTCGCCTGGGAAACATCCAGTGAAGTCAAAGACAGTGATTCTATACTAATTGCCAGGCGCTGAGACGAATGCCGCCAAGATCGAGCGTCTATGACTTACGGTTCAAGAATTAGCCTCAGAAACAGTGGGAAACAGTGCTTCTATACTAATTTCCAGGCGCTGAGACGAATGCCGCCAAGATCGAGCGTCTATGACTTACGGTTCAAGAATTAGCCTCAGAAACAGTGATTCTGAACATGCTGCCAATAGCTCGCCTGGGAAACATCCAGAGAAGTCCAAGATAGTGTTTTTTAGACTGGCTGCCACGAGCTGAAACGAATGCAGCCAAGAGCGAGCGTCTGTCACTTATGGTTCAAGGGTTATTCACAGAAACATGGTTTTGAACTTTGCTGCCAGCCGCGAAAGCGAAAGTAACCAAGATCGAGCGTCTAGGATTTACTTGTCAATAGCTCGCCTGGGAAACATCCAGAGAAGTCAAAGACAGTGCTTCTATACTAATTGCCAGGCGCTGAGACGAATGCCGCCAAGATCAAGCGTCTAAGACTTACGGTTCAAGAATTAGCCTCAGAAACAGTGGGAAACAGTGCTTCTATACTAATTGCCAGGCGCTGAGACGAATGCCGCCAAGATCGAGCGTCTATGACTTACGGTTCAAGAATTAGCCTCAGAAACAGTGGTTCTAAACATGCTGCCAATAGCTCGCCTGGGAAACATCCAGAGAAGTCCAAGATAGTGTTTTTTAGACTGGCTGCCACGAGCTGAAACGAATGCAACCAAGAGCGAGCGTCTGTGACTTACGGTTCAAGAGTTATTCACAGAAACATGGTTCTGAACTTTGCTGCCAGCCGCGAAAGCGAAAGTAACCAAGATCGAGCGTCTAGGATTTACTTGTCAATAGCTCGCCTGGGAAACATCCAGTGAAGTCAAAGACAGTGCTTCTATACTAATTGCCAGGCGCTGAGACGAATGCCGCCAAGATCGAGCGTCTATGACTTACGGTTCAAGAATTAACCTCAGAAACAGTGGGAAACAGTGCTTCTATACTAATTTCCAGGCGCTGAGACGAATGCCGCCAACATCGAGCGTCTATGACTTACGGTTCAAGAATTAGCCTCATAAACAGTGATTCTGAACATGCTGCCAATAGCTCGCCTGGGAAACATCCAGAGAAGTCCAAGATAGTGTTTTTTAGACTGGCTGCCACGAGCTGAAACGAATGCAGCCAAGAGCGAGCGTCTGTCACTTACGGTTCAAGATTTATTCACAGAAACATGGTTCTGAACTTTGCTGCCAGCCGCGAAAGCGAAAGTAACCAAGATCGAGCGTCTAGGATTTACTTGTGAATAGCTCGCCTGGGAAACATCCAGATAAGTCAAAGACAGTGCTTCTATACTAATTGCCAGGCGCTGAGACGAATGCCGCCAAGATCAAGCGTCTAAGACTTACGGTTCAAGAATTAGCCTCAGAAACAGTGGGAAACAGTGCTTCTATACTAATTGCCAGGCGCTGAGACGAATGCCGCCAAGATCGAGCGTCTATGACTTACGGTTCAAGAATTAGCCTCAGAAACAGTGGTTTTGAACATGCTGCCAATAGCTCGCCTGGGAAACATCCAGAGAAGTCCAAGATAGTGTTTTTTAGACTGGCTGCCACGAGCTGAAACGAATGCAACCAAGAGCGAGCGTCTGTGACTTACGGTTCAAGAGTTATTCACAGAAACATGGTTCTGAACTTTGCTGCCAGCCGCGAAAGCGAAAGTAACCAAGATCGAGCGTCTAGGATTTACTTGTCAATAGCTCGCCTGGGAAACATCCAGAGAAGTCAAAGACAGTGCTTCTATACTAATTGCCAGGCGCTGAGACGAATGCCGCCAAGATCAAGCGTCTAAGACTTACGGTTCAAGAATTAGCCTCAGAAACAGTGGGAAACAGTGCTTCTATACTAATTGCCAGGCGCTGAGACGAATGCCGCCAAGATCGAGCGTCTATGACTTACTGTTCAAGAATTAGCCTCAGAAACAGTGGTTTTGAACATGCTGCCAATAGCTCGCCTGGGAAACATCCAGAGAAGTCCAAGATAGTGTTTTTTAGACTGGCTGCCACGAGCTGAAACGAATGCAACCAAGAGCGAGCGTCTGTGACTTACGGTTCAAGAGTTATTCACAGAAACATGGTTCTGAACTTTACTGCCAGCCGCGAAAGCGAAAGTAACCAAGATCGAGCGTCTAGGATTTACTTGTCAATAGCTCGCCTGGGAAACATCCAGATAAGTCAAAGACAGTGCTTCTATACTAATTGCCAGGCGCTGAGACGAATGCCGCCAAGATCAAGCGTCTAAGACTTACGGTTCAAGAATTAGCCTCAGAAACAGTGGGAAACAGTGCTTCTATACTAATTGCCAGGCGCTGAGACGAATGCCGCCAAGATCGAGCGTCTATGACTTACGGTTCAAGAATTAGCCTCAGAAACAGTGGGAAACAGTGCTTCTATACTAATTGCCAGGCGCTGAGACGAATGCCGCCAAGATCGAGCGTCTATGACTTACGGTTCAAGAATTAGCCTCAGAAACAGTGGTTCTAAACATGCTGCCAACAGCTCGCCTGGGAAACATCCAGAGAAGTCCAAGATAGTGTTTTTTAGACTGGCTGCCACGAGCTGAAACGAATGCAACCAAGAGCGAGCGTCTGTGACTTACGGTTCAAGAGTTATTCACAGAAACATGGTTCTGAACTTTGCTGCCAGCCGCGAAAGCGAAAGTAACCAAGATCGAGCGTCTAGGATTTACTTGTCAATAGCTCGCCTGCGAAACATCCAGAGAAGTCAAAGACAGTTCTTCTATACTAATTGCCAGGCGCTGAGATGAATGCCGCCAAGATCGAGCGTCTAAGACTTACGGTTCAAGAATTAGCCTCAGAAACAGTGGGAAACAGTGCTTTTATACTAATTGCCAGGCGCTGAGACGAATGCCGCCAAGATCGAGCGTCTATGACTTACGGTTCAAGAATTAGCCTCAGAAACAGTGGTTCTGAACATGCTGCCAATAGCTCGCCTGGGAAACATCCAGAGAAGTCCAAGATAGTGTTTTTTTAGACTGGCTGCCACGAGCTGAAACGAATGCAGCCAAGCGCGAGCGTCAGTGACTTACGGTTCAAGAGTTATTCACAGAAACATGGTTCTGAACTTTACTGCCAGCCGCGAAAGCAAAAGTAACCAAGATCGAGCGTCTAGGATTTACTTGTCAATAGCTCGCCTGGGAAACATCCAGAGAAGTCAAAGACAGTGCTTCTATACTAATTGCCAGGCGCTGAGACGAATGCCGCCAAGATCGAGCGTCTAAGACTTACGGTTCAAGAATTAGCCTCAGAAACAGTGGGAAACAGTGTTTCTATACTAATTGCCAGGCGCTGAGACGAATGCCGCCAAGATCGAGCGTCTATGACTTACGGTTCAAGAATTAGCCTCAGAAACAGTGGTTCTGAACATGCTGCCAATAGCTCACCTGGGAAACATCCAGAGAAGTCCAAGATAGTGTTTTTTAGACTGGCTGCCACGAGCTGAAACGAATGCAGCCAAGAGCGAGCGTCTATTACTTACGGTTCAAGGGTTATTCACAGAAACATGGTTCTGAACTTTGCTGCCAGCCGCGAAAGCGAAAATAACCAAGATCGAGCGTCTAGGATTTACTTGTCAATAGCTCGCCTGGGAAACATCCAGTGAAGTCAAAGACAGTGCTTCTATACTAATTGCCAGGCGCTGAGACGAATGCCGCCAAGATCGAGCGTCTATGACTTACGGTTCAAGAATTAACCTCAGAAACAGTGGGAAACAGTGCTTCTATACTAATTTCCAGGCGCTGAGACGAATGCCGCCAAGATCGAGCGTCTATGACTTACGGTTCAAGAATTAGCCTCAGAAACAGTGATTCTGAACATGCTGCCAATAGCTCGCCTGGGAAACATCCAGAGAAGTCCAAGATAGTGTTTTTTAGACTGGCTGCCACGAGCTGAAACGAATGCAGCCAAGAGCGAGCGTCTGTCACTTACGGTTCAAGATTTATTCACAGAAACATGGTTCTGAACTTTGCTGCCAGCCGCGAAAGCGAAAGTAACCAAGATCGAGCGTCTAGGATTTACTTGTGAATAGCTCGCCTGGGAAACATCCAGAGAAGTCAAAGACAGTGCTTCTATACTAATTGCCAGGCGCTGAGATGAATGCCGCCAAGATCGAGCGTCTAAGACTTACGGTTCAAGAATTAGCCTCAGAAACAGTGGGAAACAGTGTTTCTATACTAATTGCCAGGCGCTGAGACGAATGCCGCCAAGATCGAGCGTCTATGACTTACGGTTCAAGAATTAGCCTCAGAAACAGTGGTTCTGAACATGCTGCCAATAGCTCACCTGGGAAACATACAGAGAAGTCCAAGATAGTGTTTTTTAGACTGGCTGCCACGAGCTGAAACGAATGCAGCCAAGAGCGAGCGTCTGTCACTTACGGTTCAAGATTTATTCACAGAAACATGGGTCTGAACTTTGCTGCCAGCCGCGAAAGCGAAAGTAACCAAGATCGAGCGTCTAGGATTTACTTGTCAATAGCTCGCCTGGGAAACATCCAGATAAGTCAAAGACAGTGCTTCTATACTAATTGCCAGGCGCTGAGACGAATGCCGCCAAGATCAAGCGTCTAAGACTTACGGTTCAAGAATTAGCCTCAGAAACAGTGGGAAACAGTGCTTCTATACTAATTGCCAGGCGCTGAGACGAATGCCGCCAAGATCGAGCGTCTATGACTTACGGTTCAAGAATTAGCCTCAGAAACAGTGGTTTTGAACATGCTGCCAATAGCTCGCCTGGGAAACATCCAGAGAAGTCCAAGATAGTGTTTTTTAGACTGGCTGCCACGATCTGAAACGAATGCAACCAAGAGCGAGCGTCTGTGACTTACGGTTCAAGAGTTATTCACAGAAACATGGTTCTGAACTTTGCTGCCAGCCGCGAAAGCGAAAGTAACCAAGATCGAGCGTCTAGGATTTACTTGTCAATAGCTCGCCTGAGAAACATCCAGAGAAGTCAAAGACAGTGCTTCTATACTAATTGCCAGGCGCTGAGACGAATGCCGCCAAGATCGAGCGTCTAAGACTTACGGTTCAAGAATTAGCCTCAGAAACAGTGGGAAACAGTGTTTCTATACTAATTGCCAGGCGCTGAGACGAATGCCGCCAAGATCAAGCGTCAAAGACTTACGGTTCAAGAATTAGCCTCAGAAACAGTGGGAAACAGTGCTTTTATACTAATTGCCAGGCGCTGAGACGAATGCCGCCAAGATCGAGCGTCTATGACTTACGGTTCAAGAATTAGCCTCAGAAACAGTGGTTCTGAACATGCTGCCAATAGCTCACCTGGGAAATATCCAGAGAAGTCCAAGATAGTGTTTTTTAGACTGGCTGCCACGAGCTGAAACGAATGCAGCCAAGAGCGAGCGTCTGTGACTTACGGTTCAAGAGTTATTCGCAGAAACATGGTTCTGAACTTTGCTGCCAGCCGCGAAAGCGAAAATAACCAAGATCGAGCGTCTAGGATTTACTTGTCAATAGCTCGCCTGGGAAACATCCAGAGAAGTCAAAGACAGTGCTTCTATACTAATTGCCAGGCGCTGAGACAAATGCCGCCAAGATCGAGCGTCTATGACTTACGGTTCAAGAATTAGCCTCAGAAACAGTGGTTCTGAACATGCTGCCAATAGCTCGCCTGGGAAACATCCAGAGAAGTCCAAGATAGTGTTTTTTAGACTGGCTGCCACGAGCTGAAACGAATGCAGCCAAGAGCGAGCGTCTGTGACTTACGGTTCAAGAGTTATTCACAGAAACATGGTTCTGAACTTTGCTGCCAGCCGCGAAAGCGAAAATAACCAAGATCGAGCGTCTAGGATTTACTTGTCAATAGCTCGCCTGCGAAACATCCAGAGAAGTCAAAGACAGTGCTTCTATACTAATTGCCAGGCGCTGAGATGAATGCCGCCAAGATCGAGCGTCTAAGACTTACGGTTCAAGAATTAGCCTCAGAAACAGTGGGAAACAGTGTTTCTATACTAATTGCCAGGCGCTGAGACGAATGCCGCCAAGATCAAGCGTCAAAGACTTACGGTTCAAGAATTAGCCTCAGAAACAGTGGGAAACAGTGCTTTTATACTAATTGCCAGGCGCTGAGACGAATGCCGCCAAGATCGAGCGTCTATGACTTACGGTTCAAGAATTAGCCTCAGAAACAGTGGTTCTAAACATGCTGCCAATAGCTCGCCTGGGAAACATCCAGAGAAGTCCAAGATAGTGTTTTTTAGACTGGCTGCCACGAGCTGAAACCAATGCAACCAAGAGCGAGCGTCTGTGACTTACGGTTCAAGAGTTATTCGCAGAAACATGGTTCTGAACTTTGCTGCCAGCCGCGAAAGCGAAAATAACCAAGATCGAGCGTCTAGGATTTACTTGTCAATAGCTCGCCTGGGAAACATCCAGAGAAGTCAAAGACAGTGCTTCTATACTAATTGCCAGGCGCTGAGACAAATGCCGCCAAGATCGAGCGTCTATGACTTACGGTTCAAGAATTAGCCTCAGAAACAGTGGTTCTGAACATGCTGCCAATAGCTCGTCTGGGAAACATCCAGAGAAGTCCAAGATAGTGTTTTTTAGACTGGCTGCCACGAGCTGAAACGAATGCAGCCAAGAGCGAGCGTCTGTGACTTACGGTTCAAGAGTTATTCACAGAAACATGGTTCTGAACTTTGCTGCCAGCCGCGAAAGCGAAAATAACCAAGATCGAGCGTCTAGGATTTACTTGTCAATAGCTCGCCTGCGAAACATCCAGAGAAGTCAAAGACAGTTCTTCTATACTAATTGCCAGGCGCTGAGATGAATGCCGCCAAGATCGAGCGTCTAAGACTTACGGTTCAAGAATTAGCCTCAGAAACAGTGGGAAACAGTGTTTCTATACTAATTGCCAGGCGCTGAGACGAATGCCGCCAAGATCGAGCGTCTATGACTTACGGTTCAAGAATTAGCCTCAGAAACAGTGGTTCTGAACATGCTGCCAATAGCTCACCTGGGAAACATACAGAGAAGTCCAAGATAGTGTTTTTTAGACTGGCTGCCACGAGCTGAAACGAATGCAGCCAAGAGCGAGCGTCTGTCACTTACGGTTCAAGATTTATTCACAGAAACATGGTTCTGAACTTTGCTGCCAGCCGCGAAAGCGAAAGTAACCAAGATCGAGCGTCTAGGATTTACTTGTCAATAGCTCGCCTGGGAAACATCCAGATAAGTCAAAGACAGTGCTTCTATACTAATTGCCAGGCGCTGAGACGAATGCCGCCAAGATCAAGCGTCTAAGACCTACGGTTCAAGAATTAGCCTCAGAAACAGTGGGAAACAGTGCTTCTATACTAATTGCCAGGCGCTGAGACGAATGCCGCCAAGATCGAGCGTCTATGACTTACGGTTCAAGAATTAGCCTCAGAAACAGTGGTTCTGAACATGCTGCCAATAGCTCACCTGGGAAACATACAGAGAAGTCCAAGATAGTGTTTTTTAGACTGGCTGCCACGAGCTGAAACGAATGCAGCCAAGAGCGAGCGTCTGTCACTTACGGTTCAAGATTTATTCACAGAAACATGGTTCTGAACTTTGCTGCCAGCCGCGAAAGCGAAAGTAACCAAGATCGAGCGTCTAGGATTTACTTGTCAATAGCTCGCCTGGGAAACATCCAGATAAGTCAAAGACAGTGCTTCTATACTAATTGCCAGGCGCTGAGACGAATGCCGCCAAGATCAAGCGTTTAAGACTTACGGTTCAAGAATTAGCCTCAGAAACAGTGGGAAACAGTGCTTCTATACTAATTGCCAGGCGCTGAGACGAATGCCGCCAAGATCGAGCGTCTATGACTTACGGTTCAAGAATTCGCCTCAGAAACAGTGGTTTTGAACATGCTGCCAATAGCTCGCCTGGGAAACATCCAGAGAAGTCCAAGATAGTGTTTTTTAGACTGGCTGCCACGATCTGAAACGAATGCAACCAAGAGCGAGCGTCTGTGACTTACGGTTCAAGAGTTATTCACAGAAACATGGTTCTGAACTTTGCTGCCAGCCGCGAAAGCGAAAGTAACCAAGATCGAGCGTCTAGGATTTACTTGTCAATAGCTCGCCTGAGAAACATCCAGAGAAGTCAAAGACAGTGCTTCTATACTAATTGCCAGGCGCTGAGACGAATGCCGCCAAGATCGAGCGTCTAAGACTTACGGTTCAAGAATTAGCCTCAGAAACAGTGGGAAACAGTGTTTCTATACTAATTGCCAGGCGCTGAGACGAATGCCGCCAAGATCAAGCGTCAAAGACTTACGGTTCAAGAATTAGCCTCAGAAACAGTGGGAAACAGTGCTTTTATACTAATTGCCAGGCGCTGAGACGAATGCCGCCAAGATCGAGCGTCTATGACTTACGGTTCAAGAATTAGCCTCAGAAACAGTGGTTCTAAACATGCTGCCAATAGCTTGCCTGGGAAACATCCAGAGAAGTCCAAGATAGTGTTTTTTAGACTGGCTGCCACGAGCTGAAACCAATGCAACCAAGAGCGAGCGTCTGTGACTTACGGTTCAAGAGTTATTCACAGAAACATGGTTCTGAACTTTGCTGCCAGCCGCGAAAGCGAAAATAACCAAGATCGAGCGTCTAGGATTTACTTGTCAATAGCTCGCCTGCGAAACATCCAGAGAAGTCAAAGACAGTGCTTCTATACTAATTGCCAGGCGCTGAGATGAATGCCGCCAAGATCGAGCGTCTAAGACTTACGGTTCAAGAATTAGCCTCAGAAACAGTGGGAAACAGTGTTTCTATACTAATTGCCAGGCGCTGAGACGAATGCCGCCAAGATCGAGCGTCTATGACTTACGGTTCAAGAATTAGCCTCAGAAACAGTGGTTCTGAACATGCTGCCAATAGCTCACCTGGGAAAGATCCAGAGAAGTCCAAGATAGTGTTTTTTAGACTGGCTGCCACGAGCTGAAACGAATGCAGCCAAGAGCGAGCGTCTGTCACTTACGGTTCAAGATTTATTCACAGAAACATGGTTCTGAACTTTGCTGCCAGCCGCGAAAGCGAAAGTAACCAAGATCGAGCGTCTAGGATTTACTTGTCAATAGCTCGCCTGGGAAACATCCAGAGAAGTCAAAGACAGTGCTTCTATACTAATTGCCAGGCGCTGAGACGAATGCCGCCAAGATCGAGCGTCTAAGACTTACGGTTCAAGAATTAGCCTCAGAAACAGTGGGAAACAGTGCTTCTATACTAATTGCCAGGCGCTGAGACGAATGCCGCCAAGATCGAGCGTCTATGACTTACGGTTCAAGAATTAGCCTCAGAAACAGTGGTTTTGAACATGCTGCCAATAGCTCGCCTGGGAAACATCCAGAGAAGTCCAAGATAGTGTTTTTTAGACTGGCTGCCACGAGCTGAAACGAATGCAACCAAGAGCGAGCGTCTGTGACTTACGGTTCAAGAGTTATTCACAGAAACATGGTTCTGAACTTTGCTGCCAGCCGCGAAAGCGAAAGTAACCAAGATCGAGCGTCTAGTATTTACTTGTCAATAGCTCGCCTGAGAAACATCCAGAGAAGTCAAAGACAGTGCTTCTATACTAATTGCCAGGCGCTGAGACGAATGCCGCCAAGATCGAGCGTCTAAGACTTACGGTTCAAGAATTAGCCTCAGAAACAGTGGGAAACAGTGTTTCTATACTAATTGCCAGGCGCTGAGACGAATGCCGCCAAGATCAAGCGTCAAAGACTTACGGTTCAAGAATTAGCCTCAGAAACAGTGGGAAACAGTGCTTTTATACTAATTGCCAGGCGCTGAGACGAATGCCGCCAAGATCGAGCGTCTATGACTTACGGTTCAAGAATTAGCCTCAGAAACAGTGGTTCTAAACATGCTGCCAATAGCTCGCCTGGGAAACATCCAGAGAAGTCCAAGATAGTGTTTTTTAGACTGGCTGCCACGAGCTGAAACCAATGCAACCAAGAGCGAGCGTCTGTGACTTACGGTTCAAGAGTTATTCACAGAAACATGGTTCTGAACTTTGCTGCCAGCCGCGAAAGCGAAAGTAACCAAGATCGAGCGTCTAGGATTTACTTGTCAATAGCTCGCCTGAGAAACATCCAGAGAAGTCAAAGACAGTGCTTCTATACTAATTGCCAGGCGCTGAGACGAATGCCGCCAAGATCGAGCGTCTAAGACTTACGGTTCAAGAATTAGCCTCAGAAACAGTGGGAAACAGTGTTTCTATACTAATTGCCAGGCGCTGAGACGAATGCCGCCAAGATCAAGCGTCAAAGACTTACGGTTCAAGAATTAGCCTCAGAAACAGTGGGAAACAGTGCTTTTATACTAATTGCCAGGCGCTGAGACGAATGCCGCCAAGATCGAGCGTCTATGACTTACGGTTCAAGAATTAGCCTCAGAAACAGTGGTTCTAAACATGCTGCCAATAGCTCGCCTGGGAAACATCCAGAGAAGTCCAAGATAGTGTTTTTTAGACTGGCTGCCACGAGCTGAAACCAATGCAACCAAGAGCGAGCGTCTGTGACTTACGGTTCAAGAGTTATTCACAGAAACATGGTTCTGAACTTTGCTGCCAGCCGCGAAAGCGAAAATAACCAAGATCGAGCGTCTAGGATTTACTTGTCAATAGCTCGCCTGCGAAACATCCAGAGAAGTCAAAGACAGTGCTTCTATACTAATTGCCAGGCGCTGAGATGAATGCCGCCAAGATCGAGCGTCTAAGACTTACGGTTCAAGAATTAGCCTCAGAAACAGTGGGAAACAGTGTTTCTATACTAATTGCCAGGCGCTGAGACGAATGCCGCCAAGATCGAGCGTCTATGACTTACGGTTCAAGAATTAGCCTCAGAAACAGTGGTTCTGAACATGCTGCCAATAGCTCACCTGGGAAAGATCCAGAGAAGTCCAAGATAGTGTTTTTTAGACTGGCTGCCACGAGCTGAAACGAATGCAGCCAAGAGCGAGCGTCTGTCACTTACGGTTCAAGATTTATTCACAGAAACATGGTTCTGAACTTTGCTGCCAGCCGCGAAAGCGAAAGTAACCAAGATCGAGCGTCTAGGATTTACTTGTCAATAGCTCGCCTGGGAAACATCCAGAGAAGTCAAAGACAGTGCTTCTATACTAATTGCCAGGCGCTGAGACGAATGCCGCCAAGATCGAGCGTCTAAGACTTACGGTTCAAGAATTAGCCTCAGAAACAGTGGGAAACAGTGCTTCTATACTAATTGCCAGGCGCTGAGACGAATGCCGCCAAGATCGAGCGTCTATGACTTACGGTTCAAGAATTAGCCTCAGAAACAGTGGTTTTGAACATGCTGCCAATAGCTCGCCTGGGAAACATCCAGAGAAGTCCAAGATAGTGTTTTTTAGACTGGCTGCCACGAGCTGAAACGAATGCAACCAAGAGCGAGCGTCTGTGACTTACGGTTCAAGAGTTATTCACAGAAACATGGTTCTGAACTTTGCTGCCAGCCGCGAAAGCGAAAGTAACCAAGATCGAGCGTCTAGGATTTACTTGTCAATAGCTCGCCTGAGAAACATCCAGAGAAGTCAAAGACAGTGCTTCTATACTAATTGCCAGGCGCTGAGACGAATGCCGCCAAGATCGAGCGTCTAAGACTTACGGTTCAAGAATTAGCCTCAGAAACAGTGGGAAACAGTGTTTCTATACTAATTGCCAGGCGCTGAGACGAATGCCGCCAAGATCAAGCGTCAAAGACTTACGGTTCAAGAATTAGCCTCAGAAACAGTGGGAAACAGTGCTTTTATACTAATTGCCAGGCGCTGAGACGAATGCCGCCAAGATCGAGCGTCTATGACTTACGGTTCAAGAATTAGCCTCAGAAACAGTGGTTCTAAACATGCTGCCAATAGCTCGCCTGGGAAACATCCAGGGAAGTCCAAGATAGTGTTTTTTAGACTGGCTGCCACGAGCTGAAACCAATGCAACCAAGAGCGAGCGTCTGTGACTTACGGTTCAAGAGTTATTCACAGAAACATGGTTCTGAACTTTGCTGCCAGCCGCGAAAGCGAAAGTAACCAAGATCGAGCGTCTAGGATTTACTTGTCAATAGCTCGCATGGGAAACATCCAGAGAAGTCAAAGACAGTGCTTCTATACTAATTGCCAGGCGCTGAGACGAATGCCGCCAAGATCGAGCGTCTAAGACTTACGGTTCAAGAATTAGCCTCAGAAACAGTGGGAAACAGTGTTTCTATACTAATTGCCAGGCGCTGAGACGAATGCCGCCAAGATCAAGCGTCAAAGACTTACGGTTCAAGAATTAGCCTCAGAAACAGTGGTTCTGAACATGCTGCCAATAGCTCGCCTGGGAAACATCCAGAGAAGTCCAAGATAGTGTTTTTTAGACTGGCTGCCACGAGCTGAAACCAATGCAACCAAGAGCGAGCGTCTGTGACTTACGGTTCAAGAGTTATTCACAGAAACATGGTTCTGAACTTTGCTGCCAGCCGCGAAAGCGAAAGTAACCAAGATCGAGCGTCTAGGATTTACTTGTCAATAGCTCGCCTGGGAAACATCCAGAGAAGTCAAAGACAGTGCTTCTATACTAATTGCCAGGCGCTGAGACGAATGCCGCCAAGATCGAGCGTCTAAGACTTACGGTTCAAGAATTAGCCTCAGAAACAGTGGGAAACAGTGTTTCTATACTAATTGCCAGGCGCTGAGACGAATGCCGCCAAGATCAAGCGTCAAAGACTTACGGTTCAAGAATTAGCCTCAGAAACAGTGGGAAACAGTGCTTTTATACTAATTGCCAGGCGCTGAGACGAATGCCGCCAAGATCGAGCGTCTATGACTTACGGTTCAAGAATTAGCCTCAGAAACAGTGGTTCTGAACATGCTGCCAATAGCTCACCTGGGAAAGATCCAGAGAAGTCCAAGATAGTGTTTTTTAGACTGGCTGCCACGAGCTGAAACGAATGCAGCCAAGAGCGAGCGTCTGTCACTTACGGTTCAAGATTTATTCACAGAAACATGGTTCTGAACTTTGCTGCCAGCCGCGAAAGTAACCAAGATCGAGCGTCTAGGATTTACTTGTCAATAGCTCGCCTGGGAAACATCCAGAGAAGTCAAAGACAGTGCTTCTATACTAATTGCCAGGCGCTGAGACGAATGCCGCCAAGATCGAGCGTCTAAGACTTACGGTTCAAGAATTAGCCTCAGAAACAGTGGGAAACAGTGCTTCTATACTAATTGCCAGGCGCTGAGACGAATGCCGCCAAGATCGAGCGTCTATGACTTACGGTTCAAGAATTAGCCTCAGAAACAGTGGTTTTGAACATGCTGCCAATAGCTCGCCTGGGAAACATCCAGAGAAGTCCAAGATAGTGTTTTTTAGACTGGCTGCCACGAGCTGAAACGAATGCAACCAAGAGCGAGCGTCTGTGACTTACGGTTCAAGAGTTATTCACAGAAACATGGTTCTGAACTTTGCTGCCAGCCGCGAAAGCGAAAGTAACCAAGATCGAGCGTCTAGGATTTACTTGTCAATAGCTCGCCTGAGAAACATCCAGAGAAGTCAAAGACAGTGCTTCTATACTAATTGCCAGGCGCTGAGACGAATGCCGCCAAGATCGAGCGTCTAAGACTTACGGTTCAAGAATTAGCCTCAGAAACAGTGGGAAACAGTGTTTCTATACTAATTGCCAGGCGCTGAGACGAATGCCGCCAAGATCAAGCGTCAAAGACTTACGGTTCAAGAATTAGCCTCAGAAACAGTGGGAAACAGTGCTTTTATACTAATTGCCAGGCGCTGAGACGAATGCCGCCAAGATCGAGCGTCTATGACTTACGGTTCAAGAATTAGCCTCAGAAACAGTGGTTCTAAACATGCTGCCAATAGCTCGCCTGGGAAACATCCAGAGAAGTCCAAGATAGTGTTTTTTAGACTGGCTGCCACGAGCTGAAACGAATGCAACCAAGAGCGAGCGTCTGTGACTTACGGTTCAAGAGTTATTCACAGAAACATGGTTCTGAACTTTGCTGCCAGCCGCGAAAGCGAAAGTAACCAAGATCGAGCGTCTAGGATTTACTTGTCAATAGCTCGCCTGAGAAACATCCAGAGAAGTCAAAGACAGTGCTTCTATACTAATTGCCAGGCGCTGAGACGAATGCCGCCAAGATCGAGCGTCTAAGACTTACGGTTCAAGAATTAGCCTCAGAAACAGTGGGAAACAGTGTTTCTATACTAATTGCCAGGCGCTGAGACGAATGCCGCCAAGATCAAGCGTCAAAGACTTACGGTTCAAGAATTAGCCTCAGAAACAGTGGGAAACAGTGCTTTTATACTAATTGCCAGGCGCTGAGACGAATGCCGCCAAGATCGAGCGTCTATGACTTACGGTTCAAGAATTAGCCTCAGAAACAGTGGTTCTAAACATGATGCCAATAGCTCGCCTGGGAAACATCCAGAGAAGTCCAAGATAGTGTTTTTTAGACTGGCTGCCACGAGCTGAAACCAATGCAACCAAGAGCGAGCGTCTGTGACTTACGGTTCAAGAGTTATTCACAGAAACATGGTTCTGAACTTTGCTGCCAGCCGCGAAAGCGAAAATAACCAAGATCGAGCGTCTAGGATTTACTTGTCAATAGCTCGCCTGCGAAACATCCAGAGAAGTCAAAGACAGTGCTTCTATACTAATTGCCAGGCGCTGAGATGAATGCCGCCAAGATCGAGCCGTCTAAGACTTACGGTTCAAGAATTAGCCTCAGAAACAGTGGGAAACAGTGTTTCTATACTAATTGCCAGGCGCTGAGACGAATGCCGCCAAGATCGAGCGTCTATGACTTACGGTTCAAGAATTAGCCTCAGAAACAGTGGTTCTGAACATGCTGCCAATAGCTCACCTGGGAAAGATCCAGAGAAGTCCAAGATAGTGTTTTTTAGACTGGCTGCCACGAGCTGAAACGAATGCAGCCAAGAGCGAGCGTCTGTCACTTACGGTTCAAGATTTATTCACAGAAACATGGTTCTGAACTTTGCTGCCAGCCGCGAAAGCGAAAGTAACCAAGATCGAGCGTCTAGGATTTACTTGTCAATAGCTCGCCTGGGAAACATCCAGAGAAGTCAAAGACAGTGCTTCTATACTAATTGCCAGGCGCTGAGACGAATGCCGCCAAGATCGAGCGTTTAAGACTTACGGTTCAAGAATTAGCCTCAGAAACAGTGGGAAACAGTGCTTCTATACTAATTGCCAGGCGCTGAGACGAATGCCGCCAAGATCGAGCGTCTATGACTTACGGTTCTAGAATTAGCCTCAGAAACAGTGGTTCTGAACATGCTGCCAATAGCTCGCCTGGGAAACATCCAGAGAAGTCCAAGATAGTGTTTTTTAGACTGGCTGCCACGAGCTGAAACGAATGCAGCCAAGAGCGAGCGTCTGTGACTTACGGTTCAAGAGTTATTCACAGAAACGTGGTTCTGAACTTTGCTGCCAGCCGCGAAAGCGAAAGTAACCAAGATCGAGCGTCTAGGATTTACTTGTCAATAGCTCGCCTGAGAAACATCCAGAGAAGTCAAAGACAGTGCTTCTATACTAATTGCCAGGCGCTGAGACGAATGCCGCCAAGATCGAGCGTCTAAGACTTACGGTTCAAGAATTAGCCTCAGAAACAGTGGGAAACAGTGTTTCTATACTAATTGCCAGGCGCTGAGACGAATGCCGCCAAGATCAAGCGTCAAAGACTTACGGTTCAAGAATTAGCCTCAGAAACAGTGGGAAACAGTGCTTTTATACTAATTGCCAGGCGCTGAGACGAATGCCGCCAAGATCGAGCGTCTATGACTTACGGTTCAAGAATTAGCCTCAGAAACAGTGGTTCTAAACATGCTGCCAATAGCTCGCCTGGGAAACATCCAGAGAAGTCCAAGATAGTGTTTTTTAGACTGGCTGCCACGAGCTGAAACCAATGCAACCAAGAGCGAGCGTCTGTGACCTACGGTTCAAGAGTTATTCACAGAAACATGGTTCTGAACTTTGCTGCCAGCCGCGAAAGCGAAAGTAACCAAGATCGAGCGTCTAGGATTTACTTGTCAATAGCTCGCCTGGGAAACATCCAGAGAAGTCAAAGACAGTGCTTCTATACTAATTGCCAGGCGCTGAGACGAATGCCGCCAAGATCGAGCGTCTAAGACTTACGGTTCAAGAATTAGCCTCAGAAACAGTGGGAAACAGTGTTTCTATACTAATTGCCAGGCGCTGAGACGAATGCCGCCAAGATCAAGCGTCAAAGACTTACGGTTCAAGAATTAGCCTCAGAAACAGTGGGAAACAGTGCTTTTATACTAATTGCCAGGCGCTGAGACGAATGCCGCCAAGATCGAGCGTCTATGACTTACGGTTCAAGAATTAGCCTCAGAAACAGCGGTTCTGAACATGCTGCCAATAGCTCGCCTGGGAAATATCCATAGAAGTCCAAGATAGTGTTTTTTAGATTGGCTGCCACGAGCTGAAACGAATGCAGCCAAGAGCGAGCGTCTGTGACTTACGGTTCAAGAGTTATTCGCAGAAACATGGTTCTGAACTTTGCAGCCAGCCGCGAAAGCGAAAATAACCAAGATCGAGCGTCTAGGATTTACTTGTCAATAGCTCGCCTGGGAAACATCCAGAGAAGTCAAAGACAGTGCTTCTATACTAATTGCCAGGCGCTGAGACAAATGCCGCCAAGATCGAGCGTCTATGACTTACGGTTCAAGAATTAGCCTCAGAAACAGTGGTTCTGAACATGCTGCCAATAGCTCGCCTGGGAAACATCCAGAGAAGTCCAAGATAGTGTTTTTTAGACTGGCTGCCACGAGCTGAAACGAATGCAGCCAAGAGCGAGCGTCTGTGACTTACGGTTCAAGAGTTATTCACAGAAACATGGTTCTGAACTTTGCTGCCAGCCGCGAAAGCGAAAATAACCAAGATCGAGCGTCTAGGATTTACTTGTCAATAGCTCGCCTGCGAAACATCCAGAGAAGTCAAAGACAGTGCTTCTATAATAATTGCCAGGCGCTGAGATGAATGCCGCCAAGATCGAGCGTCTAAGACTTACGGTTCAAGAATTAGCCTCAGAAACAGTGGGAAACAGTGTTTCTATACTAATTGCCAGGCGCTGAGACGAATGCCGCCAAGATCGAGCGTCTATGACTTACGGTTCAAGAATTAGCCTCAGAAACAGTGGTTCTGAACATGCTGCCAATAGCTCGCCTGGGAAACATCCAGAGAAGTCCAAGATAGTGTTTTTTAGACTGGCTGCCACGAGCTGAAACGAATGCAACCAAGAGCGAGCGTCTGTGACTTACGGTTCAAGAGTTATTCACAGAAACATGGTTCTGAACTTTGCTGCCAGCCGCGAAAGCGAAAGTAACCAAGATCGAGCGTCTAGGATTTACTTGTCAATAGCTCGCCTGGGAAACATCCAGAGAAGTCAAAGACAGTGCTTCTATACTAATTGCCAGGCGCTGAGACGAATGCCGCCAAGATCGAGCGTCTAAGACTTACGGTTCAAGAATTAGCCTCAGAAACAGTGGGAAACAGTGTTTCTATACTAATTGCCAGGCGCTGAGACGAATGCCGCCAAGATCAAGCGTCAAAGACTTACGGTTCAAGAATTAGCCTCAGAAACAGTGGGAAACAGTGCTTTTATACTAATTGCCAGGCGCTGAGACGAATGCCGCCAAGATCGAGCGTCTATGACTTACGGTTCAAGAATTAGCCTCAGAAACAGCGGTTCTGAACATGCTGCCAATAGCTCACCTGGGAAATATCCATAGAAGTCCAAGATAGTGTTTTTTAGACTAGCTGCCACGAGCTGAAACGAATGCAGCCAAGAGCGAGCGTCTGTGACTTACGGTTCAAGAGTTATTCGCAGAAACATGGTTCTGAACTTTGCTGCCAGCCGCGAAAGCGAAAATAACCAAGATCGAGCGTCTAGGATTTACTTGTCAATAGCTCGCCTGGGAAACATCCAGAGAAGTCAAAGACAGTGCTTCTATACTAATTGCCAGGCGCTGAGACAAATGCCGCCAAGATCGAGCGTCTATGACTTACGGTTCAAGAATTAGCCTCAGAAACAGTGGTTCTGAACATGCTGCCAATAGCTCGCCTGGGAAACATCCAGAGAAGTCCAAGATAGTGTTTTTTAGACTGGCTGCCACGAGCTGAAACGAATGCAGCCAAGGACGAGCGTCTGTGACTTACGGTTCAAGAGTTATTCACAGAAACATGGTTCTGAACTTTGCTGCCAGCCGCGAAAGCGAAAATAACCAAGATCGAGCGTCTAGGATTTACTTGTCAATAGCTCGCCTGCGAAACATCCAGAGAAGTCAAAGACAGTGCTTCTATACTAATTGCCAGGCGCTGAGACGAATGCCGCCAAGATCGAGCGTCTAAGACTTACGGTTCAAGAATTAGCCTCAGAAACAGTGGGAAACAGTGTTTCTATACTAATTGCCAGGCGCTGAGACGAATGCCGCCAAGATCAAGCGTCAAAGACTTACGGTTCAAGAATTAGCCTCAGAAACAGTGGGAAACAGTGCTTTTATACTAATTGCCAGGCGCTGAGACGAATGGCGCCAAGATCGAGCGTCTATGACTTACGGTTCAAGAATTAGCCTCAGAAACAGTGGTTCTGAACATGCTGCCAATAGCTCACCTGGGAAATATCCAGAGAAGTCCAAGATAGTGTTTTTTTAGACTGGCTGCCACGAGCTGAAACGAATGCAGCCAAGAGCGAGCGTCTGTGACTTACGGTTCAAGAGTTATTCGCAGAAACATGGTTCTGAACTTTGCTGCCAGCCGCGAAAGCGAAAATAACCAAGATCGAGCGTCTAGGATTTACTTGTCAATAGCTCGCCTGGGAAACATCCAGAGAAGTCAAAGACAGTGCTTCTATACTAATTGCCAGGCGCTGAGACAAATGCCGCCAAGATCGAGCGTCTATGACTTACGGTTCAAGAATTAGCCTCAGAAACAGTGGTTCTGAACATGCTGCCAATAGCTCGCCTGGGAAACATCCAGAGAAGTCCAAGATAGTGTTTTTTAGACTGGCTGCCACGAGCTGAAACGAATGCAGCCAAGAGCGAGCGTCTGTGACTTACGGTTCAAGAGTTATTCACAGAAACATGGTTCTGAACTTTGCTGCCAGCCGCGAAAGCGAAAATAACCAAGATCGAGCGTCTAGGATTTACTTGTCAATAGCTCGCCTGCGAAACATCCAGAGAAGTCAAAGACAGTGCTTCTATACTAATTGCCAGGCGCTGAGATGAATGCCGCCAAGATCGAGCGTCTAAGACTTACGGTTCAAGAATTAGCCTCAGAAACAGTGGGAAACAGTGTTTCTATACTAATTGCCAGGCGCTGAGACGAATGCCGCCAAGATCGAGCGTCTATGACTTACGGTTCAAGAATTAGCCTCAGAAACAGTGGTTCTGAACATGCTGCCAATAGCTCACCTGGGAAACATCCAGAGAAGTCCAAGATAGTGTTTTTTAGACTGGCTGCCACGAGCTGAAACGAATGCAGCCAAGAGCGAGCGTCTGTCACTTACGGTTCAAGATTTATTCACAGAAACATGGTTCTGAACTTTGCTGCCAGCCGCGAAAGCGAAAGTAACCAAGATCGAGCGTCTAGGATTTACTTGTCAATAGCTCGCCTGGGAAACATCCAGATAAGTCAAAGACAGTGCTTCTATACTAATTGCCAGGCGCTGAGACGAATGCCGCCAAGATCAAGCGTCTAAGACTTACGGTTCAAGAATTAGCCTCAGAAACAGTGGGAAACAGTGCTTCTATACTAATTGCCAGGCGCTGAGACGAATGCCGCCAAGATCGAGCGTCTATGACTTACGGTTCAAGAATTAGCCTCAGAAACAGTGGTTTTGAACATGCTGCCAATAGCTCGCCTGGGAAACATCCAGAGAAGTCCAAGATAGTGTTTTTTAGACCGGCTGCCACGATCTGAAACAAATGCAACCAAGAGCGAGCGTCTGTGACTTACGGTTCAAGAGTTATTCACAGAAATATGGTTCTGAATTTTGCTGCCAGCCGCGAAAGCGAAAGTAACCAAGATCGAGCGTCTAGGATTTACTTGTCAATAGCTCGCCTGCGAAACATCCAGAGAAGTCAAAGACAGTGCTTCTATAATAATTGCCAGGCGCTGAGATGAATGCCGCCAAGATCGAGCGTCTAAGACTTACGGTTCAAGAATTAGCCTCAGAAACAGTGGGAAACAGTGTTTCTATACTAATTGCCAGGCGCTGAGACGAATGCCGCCAAGATCGAGCGTCTATGACTTACGGTTCAAGAATTAGCCTCAGAAACAGTGGTTCTGAACATGCTGCCAATAGCTCGCCTGGGAAACATCCAGAGAAGTCCAAGATAGTGTTTTTTAGACTGGCTGCCACGAGCTGAAACGAATGCAACCAAGAGCGAGCGTCTGTGACTTACGGTTCAAGAGTTATTCACAGAAACATGGTTCTGAACTTTGCTGCCAGCCGCGAAAGCGAAAGTAACCAAGATCGAGCGTCTAGGATTTACTTGTCAATAGCTCGCCTGGGAAACATCCAGAGAAGTCAAAGACAGTGCTTCTATACTAATTGCCAGGCGCTGAGACGAATGCCGCCAAGATTGAGCGTCTAAGACTTACGGTTCAAGAATTAGCCTCAGAAACAGTGGGAAACAGTGTTTCTATACTAATTGCCAGGCGCTGAGACGAATGCCGCCAAGATCAAGCGTCAAAGACTTACGGTTCAAGAATTAGCCTCAGAAACAGTGGGAAACAGTGCTTTTATACTAATTGCCAGGCGCTGAGACGAATGCCGCCAAGATCGAGCGTCTATGACTTACGGTTCAAGAATTAGCCTCAGAAACAGCGGTTCTGAACATGCTGCCAATAGCTCACCTGGGAAATATCCATAGAAGTCCAAGATAGTGTTTTTTAGACTAGCTGCCACGAGCTGAAACGAATGCAGCCAAGAGCGAGCGTCTGTGACTTACGGTTCAAGAGTTATTCGCAGAAACATGGTTCTGAACTTTGCTGCCAGCCGCGAAAGCGAAAATAACCAAGATCGAGCGTCTAGGATTTACTTGTCAATAGCTCGCCTGGGAAACATCCAGAGAAGTCAAAGACAGTGCTTCTATACTAATTGCCAGGCGCTGAGACAAATGCCGCCAAGATCGAGCGTCTATGACTTACGGTTCAAGAATTAGCCTCAGAAACAGTGGTTCTGAACATGCTGCCAATAGCTCGCCTGGGAAACATCCAGAGAAGTCCAAGATAGTGTTTTTTAGACTGGCTGCCACGAGCTGAAACGAATGCAGCCAAGGACGAGCGTCTGTGACTTACGGTTCAAGAGTTATTCACAGAAACATGGTTCTGAACTTTGCTGCCAGCCGCGAAAGCGAAAATAACCAAGATCGAGCGTCTAGGATTTACTTGTCAATAGCTCGCCTGCGAAACATCCAGAGAAGTCAAAGACAGTGCTTCTATACTAATTGCCAGGCGCTGAGACGAATGCCGCCAAGATCGAGCGTCTAAGACTTACGGTTCAAGAATTAGCCTCAGAAACAGTGGGAAACAGTGTTTCTATACTAATTGCCAGGCGCTGAGACGAATGCCGCCAAGATCAAGCGTCAAAGACTTACGGTTCAAGAATTAGCCTCAGAAACAGTGGGAAACAGTGCTTTTATACTAATTGCCAGGCGCTGAGACGAATGCCGCCAAGATCGAGCGTCTATGACTTACGGTTCAAGAATTAGCCTCAGAAACAGTGGTTCTGAACATGCTGCCAATAGCTCACCTGGGAAATATCCAGAGAAGTCCAAGATAGTGTTTTTTTAGACTGGCTGCCACGAGCTGAAACGAATGCAGCCAAGAGCGAGCGTCTGTGACTTACGGTTCAAGAGTTATTCGCAGAAACATGGTTCTGAACTTTGCTGCCAGCCGCGAAAGCGAAAATAACCAAGATCGAGCGTCTAGGATTTACTTGTCAATAGCTCGCCTGGGAAACATCCAGAGAAGTCAAAGACAGTGCTTCTATACTAATTGCCAGGCGCTGAGACAAATGCCGCCAAGATCGAGCGTCTATGACTTACGGTTCAAGAATTAGCCTCAGAAACAGTGGTTCTGAACATGCTGCCAATAGCTCGCCTGGGAAACATCCAGAGAAGTCCAAGATAGTGTTTTTTAGACTGGCTGCCACGAGCTGAAACGAATGCAGCCAAGAGCGAGCGTCTGTGACTTACGGTTCAAGAGTTATTCACAGAAACATGGTTCTGAACTTTGCTGCCAGCCGCGAAAGCGAAAATAACCAAGATCGAGCGTCTAGGATTTACTTGTCAATAGCTCGCCTGCGAAACATCCAGAGAAGTCAAAGACAGTGCTTCTATACTAATTGCCAGGCGCTGAGATGAATGCCGCCAAGATCGAGCGTCTAAGACTTACGGTTCAAGAATTAGCCTCAGAAACAGTGGGAAACAGTGTTTCTATACTAATTGCCAGGCGCTGAGACGAATGCCGCCAAGATCGAGCGTCTATGACTTACGGTTCAAGAATTAGCCTCAGAAACAGTGGTTCTGAACATGCTGCCAATAGCTCACCTGGGAAACATCCAGAGAAGTCCAAGATAGTGTTTTTTAGACTGGCTGCCACGAGCTGAAACGAATGCAGCCAAGAGCGAGCGTCTGTCACTTACGGTTCAAGATTTATTCACAGAAACATGGTTCTGAACTTTGCTGCCAGCCGCGAAAGCGAAAGTAACCAAGATCGAGCGTCTAGGATTTACTTGTCAATAGCTCGCCTGGGAAACATCCAGAGAAGTCAAAGACAGTGCTTCTATACTAATTGCCAGGCGCTGAGACGAATGCCGCCAAGATCGAGCGTCTAAGACTTACGGTTCAAGAATTAGCCTCAGAAACAGTGGGAAACAGTGTTTCTATACTAATTGCCAGGCGCTGAGACGAATGCCGCCAAGATCAAGCGTCAAAGACTTACGGTTCAAGAATTAGCCTCAGAAACAGTGGGAAACAGTGCTTTTATACTAATTGCCAGGCGCTGAGACGAATGCCGCCAAGATCGAGCGTCTATGACTTACGGTTCAAGAATTAGCCTCAGAAACAGTGGTTCTGAACATGCTGCCAATAGCTCGCCTGGGAAACATCCAGAGAAGTCCAAGATAGTGTTTTTTAGACTGGCTGCCACGAGCTGAAACGAATGCAGCCAAGAGCGAGCGTCTGTGACTTACGGTTCAAGAGTTATTCACAGAAACATGGTTCTGAACTTTGCTGCCAGCCGCGAAAGCGAAAGTAACCAAGATCGAGCGTCTAGGATTTACTTGTCAATAGCTCGCCTGAGAAACATCCAGAGAAGTCAAAGACAGTGCTTCTATACTAATTGCCAGGCGCTGAGACGAATGCCGCCAAGATCGAGCGTCTAAGACTTACGGTTCAAGAATTAGCCTCAGAAACAGTGGGAAACAGTGTTTCTATACTAATTGCCAGGCGCTGAGACGAATGCCGCCAAGATCAAGCGTCAAAGACTTACGGTTCAAGAATTAGCCTCAGAAACAGTGGGAAACAGTGCTTTTATACTAATTGCCAGGCGCTGAGACGAATGCCGCCAAGATCGAGCGTCTATGACTTACGGTTCAAGAATTAGCCTCAGGGGCGGACCTGAATGGACGTGTGCTGCTGAGCTCCGTAACTACAGACAGCTCATTAATCGCATAAGTTAGCGTGTTACAGCCTGCCATGGTCAAGATCGGCGGCAGTAAGTCCAGAGACGACCAGGATCCCCCCAGAACACTCGGGGCTCGAGGGAACATGGAGAAGTTTGTGAAAAGAGGGCCTGTGGGTGCAGGCGGACATGTGGCCAAGATGGCGCCGTCCTCATCTCGCTCCAGGGAAGAAGATGTTGCAGGAGCAGCAGACGATAGCAGCGATGCAGGCAGCACCTCGGCAGATTTGCCACTCACCAGAGACTTCTTCACAAAGGTACTTAATAAGGCTTTGGAGCCTTTGGTTAGAGATTTGGCGGACATTAAGCAAGATATGAGGCAAGTGGGGCAAAGAGTTGAGAAGCTGGAAGCGACTCAGGCGGCAATGCTTGATTTTAACACGGCAGTCACACACTGCTTCTCCTCGTGTCAAAAGCACTTTAACTCGGTATTCCGGGCCCTAGAAGATCAGGAGAATAGGAACCGCAGGAACAATCTGCGTTTTAGAGGGGTGCCAGAATCCATCAATGCGGACGCTCTGATGGAAACTATAAAGGAATTTTGCCGCTCGCTGATTGGCCCTAATACACATGCGGACGTTGTTTTGGAGAGGGCCCATAGAGCTTTGCGCCCTAAACCAACTGCCTCAGACCCCCCGAGGGACGTAATATGTAGATTTCTGAACTATACGGATAAGGACGCTGTGCTGACTAAAGCAAGAAACACGGATGCCCTTACTATACAAGGTTCTGTTATTTCTATATATCAGGATCTGGCATCTAGTACCCTTCAAAAACGTCGTCAATTGAAACCGCTTACGGATCATTTAAGGAATAAGAATGTCATGTATCGCTGGACATTCCCGTTTGGATTATCATTTTTCTACGAAGGTCGTCGTATGCTGGTCTCATCCGTGACAGATCTGGAGTGCGTATATGCGCACTTGGATATAGAACCACTGGATATAGAAGATTGGGATCCGGTCTTGGATTTGTCATCTCTTCCCGCTACAGCCCACTTTACACCATGGGAAGATGTTCCTGCCCCTAAACGTCAGCGTAGCAAGAAGAAATCGGGACGTTCGGGCTCACGAAGAGTGGCAGGGGAAAGAGAGGAACTGCCTTGAATAACGGAGGGATAACATACTTTATCCCAATATGTTCCTTATTTTGACCTTGGCGGGGACTGTTATGGCTAGATGAGCTGATCGTGTCGATATATGGTTAACTCACCAGATTCCCCCCGGTGGAAGGTTCTGTGTGAACCGTTAATGTTCTTGTTCTCAGTTGTGGGGTACTGTCCCCCATCTTTGTTCTTTTTGTTATCTATGTTATTTATGTTTGCTCTTCCCCTCCCTGTCCTGTCATTGGTACTTCACGTCTCATATGTGTACCTTATCTACGGTCCCGTGGTACTAAGGAAAATGTGGGTGGTGTCTTTTGGCTCGCCCCTATATGGTTGCAGAAAGTTCATGAGTGGGGTTCTTGCCTGTCTGTTGTGGGAATGTGACAAGGGAACCTATCTCTGCACTGTAATATGGCTGTTCTGAAGATAGTATCTTATAATGTGAAGGGCTGCAACTCCCCCTCAAAGCGATGCCAAATTTTTTCTTTTATGAAGAAAGCAAAATGTGATGTCCTTATGTTGCAAGAAACACATTTTAAGAAGGATCATTATCCAAATCTTTCCTTCTCTCACTTTCCAGTATGGTTTCATTGTGGTAGCAATAGTGGGGCTTCCAGAGGGGTGAGTGTGGGTTTTGGAAAAAATGTACCATTTGTCGGGTTGTCTACCACTCTGGATCCAGAGGGCAGATTCATTATATTGAAGGGTAAGATAGGCACTCAATTGGTCACGTTTGTAAATCTATATGCTCCTAATGTTGGACAGGTATTATGGTTGAGTAAGGTATTACTGTTAGTAGATTCGGTGGCAGAGGGCATGACTATTATAGGAGGGGACATCAACCTGGTTATGGATCCTTTAATGGATTCATCCGTTAAAAAATCGGCTTTGTCATACAGAGCTCTGAGGAGGGTAAAAAATTATCTGGAGGACCGTGGCCTGGTTGATGTTTGGCGATGTTTACACCCAATGGAAGTGGATTACTCCTTTTATTCTCATGTGCATAATTCCTATCAAAGATTAGACCACTTCTTTCTGCACAAAAATAACCTTCAACATTGTAGTAACATAAGGATAGGTACTAGAGTGCACTCAGATCATGCACCGGTTTTTCTGTCATTACAGTTAGCTAACATACAGAGTAGATCGCCAAGGTGGAGGATTAATGATTCGGTATTAGGACGAGGAGATGTAAAGGAGAATGTCAAACAAAAGTTGGAAGAGTATTTCAGACTTAATGCTTTACCAGACTCTTCCCCCCAGGTGGTTTGGGACGCTCACAAAGCGGTGGTCAGAGGGCACCTGATCAGCATATGTTCTTATATAAAAAAGGAAAGAGATAGAGAGGTAGAGACGCTTCTGTCCCAGATCCAGAAACTGGAAAAAACTCACAAGCAGTCCCT
Organism: Rhinoderma darwinii; assembly: GCF_050947455.1. Classification (NCBI taxonomy): domain Eukaryota; kingdom Metazoa; phylum Chordata; class Amphibia; order Anura; family Rhinodermatidae; genus Rhinoderma; species Rhinoderma darwinii. The sequence continues at coordinate 65,107 of NW_027461919.1, read as the reverse complement.
GGCTAGTCGGCATCTGACTGAACTAAACGACCTTAGATCCCAGCTAAAAAACACACTTAACGTTTCGTCAGCTAAGTATTTTGAGAGGTCCCGACAAAATTTTTACGCCCATGGCAACAAAGCCTCCAAATTCATATCTAAAAGGGTCAAACAGCGGCAGGTTAATAATCATGTCCATATGTTAAAGGCACCGGATGGAAGTCCGACTTACTCAGCTCCTACTATAGCTTCTTTGTTTAGAGACTTTTATCATAAGCTGTATAATTTAGAGAAGTCACTACCCTCGGAGTGTCTGGCAGAGAGACCTGGGCTCATATCCTCCTTTTTAGACTCTCTCTCTCTTCCGGTCATCTCCGAGACGCAGGGGGAAATTTTAGCAGAACCATTTACGTTGGCTGAACTGGAGTCAGCAGTAAAGCAGTCCCCAGCGGGGAAGTGCCCGGGGCCAGATGGTCTATCTATAGAATATTATAGATCTTTCGGAGAGATTCTCCTCCCTCGCTTACTACGCATTGCAAATCTTACCACTGAAGGAGTACCTCTTTCAGTAGATATGTCAAGGGCATATATCTCCCTCATACCCAAAGAAGGGAAGGACCATTCAAACTGTGCTAACTTTAGACCTATCTCACTATTGAACACAGATCTGAAGCTGATAGCAAAGATGCTGGCATCTCGTTTAAAATTGATTCTCCCTGACATTATTTCACCAGATCAGGTCGGATTTGTAATGCAAAGGGAGGGGAAGGACAACTCTACGAGAGTATTACACTTACTACATCACGCACAAAGAAACAGGGTTCCAACAGTCCTTCTTAGCACAGATGCGGAGAAGGCCTTTGATAGGGTTAGCTGGAATTTTATGAGACAGACTATGAGGGCATTCCACCTCCCTACACCATTCATTAATGCGGTTTTTTCAATGTATGCTTCACCCTCGGCAGTTATTACTGTGAACGGGACATTGTCCTCCCCTTTTGAAATTAGCAATGGCACCCGGCAGGGGTGTCCTCTTTCCCCCCTGCTGTTTGTCATGGTGATGGAGACTCTGATGCAGTCTATACGTTTAAAGTCAGATATAAAAGGAATGTGGGTAGGGGGGGTGGAACATAAAGTAGCTGCTTATGCAGATGATCTGCTACTGATTGTCACGAACCCTATTATTGCACTCCCAAAGGTAAAAGAGGTATTGGACTCCTTTGGGTACATTTCCAATTTCTTGATTAACGCCAGTAAATCAAAAGCGTTGGGGATTGCGGTGTCGCCAGAATGTAGAGGAAATCTGAGGGCTAACTCGGACTTTGACTGGTCATCACCCCATATATCCTACCTAGGGATAAAGATGTGCGCAAATTGTGACGAATTATTCTCCTTGAACTTTCTACCACTCCTGGCCTCTTTACCAGATATATTACAACGTTTAGACTTGCCATATCTGTCTTGGTTTGGTAGAAAAAACATTGTTATGTCCTATGTCCTGCCTAAGCTTACTTATCTGATGCAAACACTGCCAGTAGCTATCCCTCGGCTTTATTTCTCTCGGATAATTAGATTATTTGCTAAGTTCATCTGGAAGGGGAAAAGAGCGCGTATAGCGAGAGTCATTCTGACTAGGCAAAAAAGAACAGGGGGTATTGGTTTCCCAGACCCAGAACAATATTATAGAGCAATACATTTATCTAGGGTGCTTGATTGGGTGCGAGCACCTAAACACAAACTGTGGGTGCCATTGGAGAACGCACTCTCCCCGTCACCGCTTAGGACTCTAGTATTTATAGACCCCTCTATGCTATCGGATTGCGGCCCCTCGAATCCTTTTACACGGGCAACACTTTCAGTTTGGAAAGGGTTTGTAGCTAGTTTAGGGAGAACACAGCTGCCATCTCCTCTGATAGAGGTAAGAGATATTATAGGGGCTGCCACAAAAGCAGTAAGGGATAGTGCTCCGTTACATGTCAGCAGCTCCCAGACGCCATTATCTGAGCTATTAGACGATGAGGGTTGTCTCATTTCCCATGCCGCTCTGCTGTCTAAGTTATCGATTAACGAGGGAAATTTTTTACTTCTTGCATATGTAAAGTCTGTTACTCTCACTTGTTGCAGGTCTATCTCGTTTCACAGAGAAGCTCATTGGTTTGAAACATTATGTGCCCAGAAACGCACACCGGTAAAAAGTATTTCCCAGATTTATAGAAGGATTTCTATCCCTCTTGCAACGAGACCCCCATACTATATAGCATTATGGGAAAGAGATCTGGGAAGGAAATTCTCGGAAGCCGAAATATCCAAGATATTGATTGCCCCACACAAAGCATCCAGATGCATTAAGATTCAGGAGAACAGTTATAAAATACTATCCCGTTGGTACAGGACACCAGATAGGACCTGCATGTATAGCTCCTCACATTCAGATACGTGCTGGCGTTGCAAGGGGGACAGAGGCACTTTTTACCATGTGTGGTGGGAATGTGCTCCGCTGAAAAAATGGTGGGAGAAAATTTTCTCAATATGTAATTCTGTGTGCAAGGGAACAATTCCGGTATCACCGGAAATTGCGTTGCTATCGGTTGCAGATTCCTCAGTCCCGGTAGTCCCATCTGCTTTATTCAAATTACTGATAGTGGCGGCTAGGCTTTTAATACCCCTACACTGGTTAACAGATACAGTTCCATCCTTAGATCAATGGATTGCGAGGGTAGATCAGATCTATAGGTTTGAGGAGGTGTCTCACTGGAACTCATGTTCGAGAGATAAATTTCTCAAGATCTGGCATCCTTGGAAACAGTTCCGTAAATTTGTGTGACAGGATTTACTGTGAAGTCAAAGGTTAAGGTTATACATTTGTAAGTGGAATTTAATGCCTGTCACTGATGTACCTATGACAACCCTCCCCTTTTTTCCCCCCTCCCCTTGAGTTACTACCTGGTTCATTCTCCTCTTTCATGTTCCCTTTTCCCTTTATGGTCTGTAAAACACTTATAATATGGCATGGAATGTAATGCTTATTTGTGCAGACGTATATCCTCTGTATTGTTGGAAAATTCAATAAAAAAAATTTAAATATAAAAAAAAAAAGAATTAGCCTCAGAAACAGTGGTTCTAAACATGCTGCCAATAGCTCGCCTGGGAAACATCCAGAGAAGTCCAAGATAGTGTTTTTTAGACTGGCTGCCACGAGCTGAAACCAATGCAACCAAGAGCGAGCGTCTGTGACTTACGGTTCAAGAGTTATTCACAGAAACATGGTTCTGAACTTTGCTGCCAGCCGCGAAAGCGAAAGTAACCAAGATCGAGCGTCTAGGATTTACTTGTCAATAGCTCGCCTGGGAAACATCCAGAGAAGTCAAAGACAGTGCTTCTATACTAATTGCCAGGCGCTGAGACGAATGCCGCCAAGATCGAGCGTCTGAGACTTACGGTTCAAGAATTAGCCTCAGAAACAGTGGGAAACAGTGTTTCTATACTAATTGCCAGGCGCTGAGACGAATGCCGCCAAGATCAAGCGTCAAAGACTTACGGTTCAAGAATTAGCCTCAGAAACAGTGGGAAACAGTGCTTTTATACTAATTGCCAGGCGCTGAGACGAATGCCGCCAAGATCGAGCGTCTATGACTTACGGTTCAAGAATTAGCCTCAGAAACAGTGGTTCTGAACATGCTGCCAATAGCTCGCCTGGGAAACATCCAGAGAAGTCCAAGATAGTGTTTTTTTAGACTGGCTGCCACGAGCTGAAACGAATGCAGCCAAGAGCGAGCGTCTGTGACTTACAGTTCAAGAGTTATTCGCAGAAACATGGTTCTGAACTTTGCTGCCAGCCGCGAAAGCGAAAATAACCAAGATCGAGCGTCTAGGATTTACTTGTCAATAGCTCGCCTGGGAAACATCCAGAGAAGTCAAAGACAGTGCTTCTATACTAATTGCCAGGCGCTGAGACAAATGCCGCCAAGATCGAGCGTCTATGACTTACGGTTCAAGAATTAGCCTCAGAAACAGTGGTTCTGAACATGCTGCCAATAGCTCGCCTGGGAAACATCCAGAGAAGTCCAAGATAGTGTTTTTTAGACTGGCTGCCACGAGCTGAAACGAATGCAGCCAAGAGCGAGCGTCTGTGACTTACGGTTCAAGAGTTATTCACAGAAACATGGTTCTGAACTTTGCTGCCAGCCGCGAAAGCGAAAGTAACCAAGATCGAGCGTCTAGGATTTACTTGTCAATAGCTCGCCTGAGAAACATCCAGAGAAGTCAAAGACAGTGCTTCTATACTAATTGCCAGGCGCTGAGACGAATGCCGCCAAGATCGAGCGTCTAAGACTTACGGTTCAAGAATTAGCCTCAGAAACAGTGGGAAACAGTGTTTCTATACTAATTGCCATGCGCTGAGACGAATGCCGCCAAGATCAAGCGTCAAAGACTTACGGTTCAAGAATTAGCCTCAGAAACAGTGGGAAACAGTGCTTTTATACTAATTGCCAGGCGCTGAGACGAATGCCGCCAAGATCGAGCGTCTATGACTTACGGTTCAAGAATTAGCCTCAGAAACAGTGGTTCTAAACATGCTGCCAATAGCTCGCCTGGGAAACATCCAGAGAAGTCCAAGATAGTGTTTTTTAGACTTGCTGCCACGAGCTGAAACCAATGCAACCAAGAGCGAGCGTCTGTGACTTACGGTTCAAGAGTTATTCACAGAAACATGGTTCTGAACTTTGCTGCCAGCCGCGAAAGCGAAAGTAACCAAGATCGAGCGTCTAGGATTTACTTGTCAATAGCTCGCCTGGGAAAAATCCAGAGAAGTCAAAGACAGTGCTTCTATACTAATTGCCAGGCGCTGAGACGAATGCCGCCAAGATCGAGCGTCTGAGACTTACGGTTCAAGAATTAGCCTCAGAAACAGTGGGAAACAGTGTTTCTATACTAATTGCCAGGCGCTGAGACGAATGCCGCCAAGATCAAGCGTCAAATACTTACGGTTCAAGAATTAGCCTCAGAAACAGTGGGAAACAGTGCTTTTATACTAATTGCCAGGCGCTGAGACGAATGCCGCCAAGATCGAGCGTCTATGACTTACGGTTCAAGAATTAGCCTCAGAAACAGCGGTTCTGAACATGCTGCCAATAGCTCGCCTGGGAAATATCCATAGAAGTCCAAGATAGTGTTTTTTAGATTGGCTGCCACGAGCTGAAACGAATGCAGCCAAGAGCGAGCGTCTGTGACTTACGGTTCAAGAGTTATTCGCAGAAACATGGTTCTGAACTTTGCTGCCAGCCGCGAAAGCGAAAATAACCAAGATCGAGCGTCTAGGATTTACTTGTCAATAGCTCGCCTGGGAAACATCCAGAGAAGTCAAAGACAGTGCTTCTATACTAATTGCCAGGCGCTGAGACGAATGCCGCCAAGATCGAGCGTCTATGACTTACGGTTCAAGAATTAGCCTCAGAAACAGTGGTTCTGAACATGCTGCCAATAGCTCACCTGGGAAACATCCAGAGAAGTCCAAGATAGTGTTTTTTAGACTGGCTGCCACGAGCTGAAACGAATGCAGCCAAGAGCGAGCGTCTGTCACTTACGGTTCAAGATTTATTCACAGAAACATGGTTCTGAACTTTGCTGCCAGCCGCGAAAGCGAAAGTAACCAAGATCGAGCGTCTAGGATTTACTTGTCAATAGCTCGCCTGGGAAACATCCAGATAAGTCAAAGACAGTGCTTCTATACTAATTGCCAGGCGCTGAGACGAATGCCGCCAAGATCAAGCGTCTAAGACTTACGGTTCAAGAATTAGCCTCAGAAACAGTGGTTTTGAACATGCTGCCAATAGCTCGCCTGGGAAACATCCAGAGAAGTCCAAGATAGTGTTTTTTAGACTGGCTGCCACGATCTGAAACGAATGCAACCAAGAGCGAGCGTCTGTGACTTACGGTTCAAGAGTTATTCGCAGAAACATGGTTCTGAACTTTGCTGCCAGCCGCGAAAGCGAAAATAACCAAGATCGAGCGTCTAGGATTTACTTGTCAATAGCTCGCCTGGGAAACATCCAGAGAAGTCAAAGACAGTGCTTCTATACTAATTGCCAGGCGCTGAGACAAATGCCGCCAAGATCGAGCGTCTATGACTTACGGTTCAAGAATTAGCCTCAGAAACAGTGGTTCTGAACATGCTGCCAATAGCTCGCCTGGGAAACATCCAGAGAAGTCCAAGATAGTGTTTTTTAGACTGGCTGCCACGAGCTGAAACGAATGCAGCCAAGAGCGAGCGTCTGTGACTTACGGTTCAAGAGTTATCCACAGAAACATGGTTCTGAACTTTGCTGCCAGCCGCGAAAGCGAAAATAACCAAGATCGAGCGTCTAGGATTTACTTGTCAATAGCTCGCCTGCGAAACATCCAGAGAAGTCAAAGACAGTGCTTCTATACTAATTGCCAGGCGCTGAGATGAATGCCGCCAAGATCGAGCGTCTAAGACTTACGGTTCAAGAATTAGCCTCAGAAACAGTGGGAAACAGTGTTTCTATACTAATTGCCAGGCGCTGAGACGAATGCCGCCAAGATCGAGCGTCTATGACTTACGGTTCAAGAATTAGCCTCAGAAACAGTGGTTCTGAACATGCTGCCAATAGCTCATCTGGGAAAGATCCAGAGAAGTCCAAGATAGTGTTTTTTTAGACTGGCTGCCACGATCTGAAACGAATGCAACCAAGAGCGAGCGTCTGTGACTTACGGTTCAAGAGTTATTCACAGAAACATGGTTCTGAACTTTGCTGCCAGCCGCGAAAGCGAAAGTAACCAAGATCGAGCGTCTAGGATTTACTTGTCAATAGCTCGCCTGAGAAACATCCAGAGAAGTCAAAGACAGTGCTTCTATACTAATTGCCAGGCGCTGAGACGAATGCCGCCAAGATCGAGCGTCTAAGACTTACGGTTCTAGAATTAGCCTCAGAAACAGTGGGAAACAGTGTTTCTATACTAATTGCCAGGCGCTGAGACGAATGCCGCCAAGATCAAGCGTCAAAGACTTACGGTTCAAGAATTAGCCTCAGAAACAGTGGGAAACAGTGCTTTTATACTAATTGCCAGGCGCTGAGACGAATGCCGCCAAGATCGAGCGTCTATGACTTACGGTTCAAGAATTAGCCTCAGAAACAGTGGTTCTAAACATGCTGCCAATAGCTCGCCTGGGAAACATCCAGAGAAGTCCAAAATAGTGTTTTTTAGACTGGCTGCCACGAGCTGAAACCAATGCAACCAAGAGCGAGCGTCTGTGACTTACGGTTCAAGAGTTATTCACAGAAACATGGTTCTGAACTTTGCTGCCAGCCGCGAAAGCGAAAGTAACCAAGATCGAGCATCTAGGATTTACTTGTCAATAGCTCGCCTGGGAAACATCCAGAGAAGTCAAAGACAGTGCTTCTATACTAATTGCCAGGCGCTGAGACGAATGCCGCCAAGATCGAGCGTCTAAGACTTACGGTTCAAGAATTAGCCTCAGAAACAGTGGGAAACAGTGTTTCTATACTAATTGCCAGGCGCTGAGACGAATGCCGCCAAGATCAAGCGTCAAAGACTTACGGTTCAAGAATTAGCCTCAGAAACAGTGGTTGTGAACATGCTGCCAATAGCTCGCCTGGGAAACATCCAGAGAAGTCCAAGATAGTGTTTTTTAGACTGGCTGCCACGAGCTGAAACCAATGCAACCAAGAGCGAGCGTCTGTGACTTACGGTTCAAGAGTTATTCACAGAAACATGGTTCTGAACTTTGCTGCCAGCCGCGAAAGCGAAAGTAACCAAGATCGAGCGTCTAGGATTTACTTGTCAATAGCTCGCCTGGGAAACATCCAGAGAAGTCAAAGACAGTGCTTCTATACTAATTGCCAGGCGCTGAGACGAATGCCGCCAAGATCGAGCGTCTAAGACTTACGGTTCAAGAATTAGCCTCAGAAACAGTGGGAAACAGTGTTTCTATACTAATTGCCAGGCGCTGAGACGAATGCCGCCAAGATCAAGCGTCAAAGACTTACGGTTCAAGAATTAGCCTCAGAAACAGTGGGAAACAGTGCTTTTATACTAATTGCCAGGCGCTGAGACGAATGCCGCCAAGATCGAGCGTCTATGACTTACGGTTCAAGAATTAGCCTCAGAAACAGTGGTTCTGAACATGCTGCCAATAGCTCGCCTGGGAAACATCCAGAGAAGTCCAAGATAGTGTTTTTTAGACTGGCTGCCACGATCTGAAACGAATGCAACCAAGAGCGAGCGTCTGTGACTTACAGTTCAAGAGTTATTCGCAGAAACATGGTTCTGAACTTTGCTGCCAGCCGCGAAAGCAAAAATAACCAAGATCGAGCGTCTAGGATTTACTTGTCAATAGCTCGCCTGGGAAACATCCAGATAAGTCAAAGACAGTGCTTCTATACTAATTGCCAGGCGCTGAGACAAATGCCGCCAAGATCGAGCATCTATGACTTACGGTTCAAGAATTAGCCTCAGAAACAGTGGTTCTGAACATGCTGCCAATAGCTCGCCTGGGAAACATCCAGAGAAGTCCAAGATAGTGTTTTTTAGACTGGCTGCCACGAGCTGAAACGAATGCAGCCAAGAGCGAGCGTCTGTGACTTACGGTTCAAGAGTTATTCACAGAAACATGGTTCTGAACTTTGCTGCCAGCCGCGAAAGCGAAAATAACCAAGATCGAGCGTCTAGGATTTACTTGTCAATAGCTCGCCTGCGAAACATCCAGAGAAGTCAAAGACAGTGCTTCTATACTAATTGCCAGGCGCTGAGATGAATGCCGCCAAGATCGAGCGTCTAAGACTTACGGTTCAAGAATTAGCCTCAGAAACAGTGGGAAACAGTGCTTCTATACTAATTGCCAGGCGCTGAGACGAATGCCGCCAAGATCGAGCGTCTATGACTTACGGTTCAAGAATTAGCCTCAGAAACAGTGGTTTTGAACATGCTGCCAATAGCTCGCCTGGGAAACATCCAGAGAAGTCCAAGATAGTGTTTTTTAGACTGGCTGCCACGAGCTGAAACGAATGCAACCAAGAGCGAGCGTCTGTGACTTACGGTTCAAGAGTTATTCACAGAAACATGGTTCTGAACTTTGCTGCCAGCCGCGAAAGCGAAAGTAACCAAGATCGAGCGTCTAGGATTTACTTGTCAATAGCTCGCCTGGGAAACATCCAGAGAAGTCAAAGACAGTGCTTCTATACTAATTGCCAGGCGCTGAGACGAATGCCGCCAAGATCGAGCGTCTAAGACTTACGGTTCAAGAATTAGCCTCAGAAACAGTGGGAAACAGTGTTTCTATACTAATTGCCAGGCGCTGAGACGAATGCCGCCAAGATCAAGCGTCAAAGACTTACGGTTCAAGAATTAGCCTCAGAAACAGTGGGAAACAGTGCTTTTATACTAATTGCCAGGCGCTGAGACGAATGCCGCCAAGATCGAGCGTCTATGACTTACGGTTCAAGAATTAGCCTCAGAAACAGTGGTTTTGAACATGCTGCCAATAGCTCGCCTGGGAAACATCCAGAGAAGTCCAAGATAGTGTTTTTTTTAGACTGGCTGCCACGAGCTGAAACGAATGCAGCCAAGAGCGAGCGTCTGTGACTTACGGTTCAAGAGTTATTCACAGAAACATGGTTCTGAACTTTGCTGCCAGCCGCGAAAGCAAAAGTAACCAAGATCGAGCGTCTAGGATTTACTTGTCAATAGCTCGCCTGGGAAACATCCAGAGAAGTCAAAGACAGTGCTTCTACACTAATTGCCAGGCGCTGAGACGAATGCCGCCAAGATCAAGCGTCTAAGACTTACGATTCAAGAATTAGCCTCAGAAACAGTGGGAAACAGTGATTCTATACTAATTACGAGGCGCTTAGACGAATGCCGCCAAGATCGAGCGTCTATGACTTACGGTTCAAGAATTAGCCTCAGAAACAGTGGTTCTGAACATGCTGCCAATAGCTCGCCTGGGAAACATCCAGAGAAGTCCAAGATAATGTTTTTTAGACTGGCTGCCACGAGCTGAAACGAATGCAACCAAGAGCGAGCGTCTGTGACTTACGGTTCAAGAGTTATTCACAGAAACATGGTTCTGAACTTTGCTGCCAGCCGCGAAAGCGAAAATAACCAAGATCGAGCGTCTAGGATTTACTTGTCAATAGCTCACCTGGGAAACATCCAGAGAAGTCAAAGACAGTGCTTCAATACTAATTGCCAGGCGCTGAGACGAATGCCGGCAAGATCGAGCGTCTAAGACTTACGGTTCAAGAATTAGCCTCAGAAACAGAGGGAAACAGTGTTTCTATACTAATTGACAGGCGTTGAGACGAATGCCGCCAAGATCAAGCGTCAAAGACTTACGGTTCAAGAATTAACCTCAGAAACAGTGGGAAACAGTGCTTTTATACTAATTGCCAGGCGCTGAGACGAATGCCGCCAAAATCGAGCGTCTATGACTTACGGTTCAAGAATTAGCCTCAGAAACAGTGGTTCTGAACATGCTGCCAATAGCTCACCTGGGAAACATCCAGAGAAGTCCAAGATAGTGTTTTTTAGACTGGCTGCCACGAGCTGAAACAAATGCAGCCAAGAGCGAGCGTCTGTGACTTACGGTTCAAGAGTTATTCACAGAAACATGGTTCTGAACTTTGCTGCCAGCCGCGAAAGCGAAAGTAACCAAGATCGAACGTCTAGGATTTACTTGTCAATAGCTCGCCTGGGAAACATCCAGAGAAGTCAAAGACAGTGCTTCTATACTAATTGCCAGGCGCTGAGACGAATGCCGCCAAGATCGAGCGTCTAAGACTTACGGTTCAAGAATTAGCCTCAGAAACAGTGGGAAACAGTGTTTCTATACTAATTGCCAGGCGCTGAGACGAATGCCGCCAAGATCAAGCGTCAAAGACTTACGGTTCAAGAATTAGCCTCAGAAACAGTGGGAAACAGTGCTTTTATACTAATTGCCAGGCGCTGAGACGAATGCCGCCAAGATCGAGCATCTATGACTTACGGTTCAAGAATTAGCCTTAGAAACAGTGGGAAACAGTGCTTCTATACTAATTGCCAGGCGCTGAGACGAATGCCGCCAAGATCGAGCGTCTATGACTTACGGTTCAAGAATTAGCCTCAGAAACAGTGGTTCTAAACATGCTGCCAATAGCTCGCCTGGGAAACATCCAGAGAAGTCCAAGATAGTGTTTTTTAGACTGGCTGCCACGAGCTGAAACGAATGCAACCAAGAGCGAGCGTCTGTGACTTACGGTTCAAGAGTTATGCACAGAAACATGGTTCTGAACTTTGCTGCCAGCCGCGAAAGCGAAAGTAACCAAGATCGAGCGTCTAGGATTTACTTGTCAATAGCTCGCCTGGGAAACATCCAGAGAAGTCAAAGACAGTGCTTCTATACTAATTGCCAGGCGCTGAGACGAATGCCGCCAAGATCGAGCGTCTAAGACTTACGGTTCAAGAATTAGCCTCAGAAACAGTGGGAAACAGTGTTTCTATACTAATTGCCAGGCGCTGAGACGAATGCCGCCAAGATCAAGCGTCAAAGACTTACGGTTCAAGAATTAGCCTCAGAAACAGTGGGAAACAGTGCTTCTATACTAATTGCCAGGCGCTGAGACGAATGCCGCCAAGATCGAGCGTCTATGACTTACGGTTCAAGAATTAGCCTCAGAAACAGTGGTTTTGAACATGCTGCCAATAGCTCGGCTGGGAAACATCCAGAGAAGTCCAAGATAGTGTTTTTTAGACTGGCTGCCACGAGCTGAAACGAATGCAACCAAGAGCGAGCGTCTGTGACTTACGGTTCAAGAGTTATTCACAGAAACATGGTTCTGAACTTTGCTGCCAGCCGCGAAAGCGAAAGTAACCAAGATCGAGCGTCTAGGATTTACTTGTCAATAGCTCGCCTGCGAAACATCCAGAGAAGTCAAAGACAGTGCTTCTATACTAATTGCCAGGCGCTGAGACGAATGCCGCCAAGATCAAGCGTCTAAGACTTACGGTTCAAGAATTAGCCTCAGAAACAGTGGGAAACAGTGCTTCTATACTAATTGCCAGGCGCTGAGACGAATGCCGCCAAGATCGAGCGTCTATGACTTACTGTTCAAGAATTAGCCTCAGAAACAGTGGTTTTGAACATGCTGCCAATAGCTCGCCTGGGAAACATCCAGAGAAGTCCAAGATAGTGTTTTTTAGACTGGCTGCCACGAGCTGAAACGAATGCAACCAAGAGCGAGCGTCTGTGACTTACGGTTCAAGAGTTATTCACAGAAACATGGTTCTGAACTTTGCTGCCAGCCGCGAAAGCGAAACTAACCAAGATCGAGCGTCTAGGATTTACTTGTCAATAGCTCGCCTGGGAAACAGCCAGAGAAGTCAAAGACAGTGCTTCTATACTAATTGCCAGGCGCTGAGACGAATGCCGCCAAGATCGAGCGTCTAAGACTTACGGTTCAAGAATTAGCCTCAGAAACAGTGGGAAACAGTGCTTTTCTACTAATTGCCAGGCGCTGAGACGAATGCCGCCAAGATCGAGCGTCTATGACTTACGGTTCAAGAATTAGCCTCAGAAACAGTGGTTCTAAACATGCTGCCAATAGCTCGCCTGGGAAACATCCAGAGAAGTCCAAGATAGTGTTTTTTAGACTGGCTGCCACGAGCTGAAACCAATGCAACCAAGAGCGAGCGTCTGTGACTTACGGTTCAAGAGTTATTCACAGAAACATGGTTCTGAACTTTGCTGCCAGCCGCGAAAGCGAAAATAACCAAGATCGAGCGTCTAGGATTTACTTGTCAATAGCTCGCCTGCGAAACATCCAGAGAAGTCAAAGACAGTGCTTCTATACTAATTGCCAGGCGCTGAGATGAATGCCGCCAAGATCGAGCGTCTAAGACTTACGGTTCAAGAATTAGCCTCAGAAACAGTGGGAAACAGTGTTTCTATACTAATTGCCAGGCGCTGAGACGAATGCCGCCAAGATCGAGCGTCTATGACTTACGGTTCAAGAATTAGCCTCAGAAACAGTGGTTCTGAACATGCTGCCAATAGCTCACCTGGGAAAGATCCAGAGAAGTCCAAGATAGTGTTTTTTAGACTGGCTGCCACGAGCTGAAACGAATGCAGCCAAGAGCGAGCGTCTGTGACTTACGGTTCAAGAGTTATTCACAGAAACATGGTTCTGAACTTTGCTGCCAGCCGCGAAAGCGAAAGTAACCAAGATCGAGCGTCTAGGATTTACTTGTCAATAGCTCGCCTGAGAAACATCCAGAGAAGTCAAAGACAGTGCTTCTATACTAATTGCCAGGCGCTGAGACGAATGCCGCCAAGATCGAGCGTCTAAGACTTACGGTTCAAGAATTAGCCTCAGAAACAGTGGGAAACAGTGTTTCTATACTAATTGCCAGGCGCTGAGACGAATGCCGCCAAGATCAAGCGTCAAAGACTTACGGTTCAAGAATTAGCCTCAGAAACAGTGGGAAACAGTGCTTTTATACTAATTGCCAGGCGCTGAGACGAATGCCGCCAAGATCGAGCGTCTATGACTTACGGTTCAAGAATTAGCCTCAGAAACAGTGGTTCTAAACATGCTGCCAATAGCTCGCCTGGGAAACATCCAGAGAAGTCCAAGATAGTGTTTTTTAGACTGGCTGCCACGAGCTGAAACGAATGCAACCAAGAGCGAGCGTCTGTGACTTACGGTTCAAGAGTTATTCACAGAAACATGGTTCTGAACTTTGCTGCCAGCCGCGAAAGCGAAAGTAACCAAGATCGAGCGTCTAGGATTTACTTGTCAATAGCTCGCCTGGGAAACATCCAGAGAAGTCAAAGACAATGCTTCTATACTAATTGCCAGGCGCTGAGACGAATGCCGCCAAGATCGAGCGTCTAAGACTTACGGTTCAAGAATTAGCCTCAGAAACAGTGGGAAACAGTGTTTCTATACTAATTGCCAGGCGCTGAGACGAATGCCGCCAAGATCAAGCGTCAAAGACTTACGGTTCAAGAATTAGCCTCAGAAACAGTGGGAAACAGTGCTTTTATACTAATTGCCAGGCGCTGAGACGAATGCCGCCAAGATCGAGCGTCTATGACTTACGGTTCAAGAATTAGCCTCAGAAACAGTGGTTCTGAACATGCTGCCAATAGCTCGCCTGGGAAACATCCAGAGAAGTCCAAGATAGTGTTTTTTTAGACTGGCTGCCACGAGCTGAAACGAATGCAGCCAAGAGCTAGCGTCTGTGACTTACGGTTCAAGAGTTATTCACAGAAACATGGTTCTGAACTTTGCTGCCAGCCGCGAAAGCAAAAGTAACCAAGATCGAGCGTCTAGGATTTACTTGTCAATAGCTCGCCTGGGAAACATCCAGAGAAGTCAAAGACAGTGCTTCTACACTAATTGCCAGGCGCTGAGACGAATGCCGCCAAGATCAAGCGTCTAAGACTTACGATTCAAGAATTAGCCTCAGAAACAGTGGGAAACAGTGATTCTATACTAATTGCCAGGCGCTTAGACGAATGCCGCCAAGATCGAGCGTCTATGACTTACGGTTCAAGAATTAGCCTCAGAAACAGTGGTTCTGAACATGCTGCCAATAGCTCGCCTGGGAAACATCCAGAGAAGTCCAAGATAATGTTTTTTAGACTGGCTGCCACGAGCTGAAACGAATGCAACCAAGAGCGAGCGTCTGTGACTTACGGTTCAAGAGTTATTCACAGAAACATGGTTCTGAACTTTGCTGCCAGCCGCGAAAGCGAAAATAACCAAGATCGAGCGTCTAGGATTTACTTGTCAATAGCTCGCCTGGGAAACATCCAGAGAAGTCAAAGACAGTGCTTCTATACTATTTGCCAGGCGCTGAGACGAATGCCGCCAAGATCGAGCGTCTAAGACTTACGGTTCAAGAATTAGCCTCAGAAACAGTGGGAAACAGTGTTTCTATACTAATTGACAGGCGCTGAGACGAATGCCGCCAAGATCAAGCGTCAAAGACTTACGGTTCAAGAATTAGCCTCAGAAACAGTGGGAAACAGTGCTTTTATACTAATTGCCAGGCGCTGAGACGAATGCCGCCAAAATCGAGCGTCTATGACTTACGGTTCAAGAATTAGCCTCAGAAACAGTGGTTCTGAACATGCTGCCAATAGCTCACCTGGGAAACATCCAGAGAAGTCCAAGATAGTGTTTTTTAGACTGGCTGCCACGAGCTGAAACGAATGCAGCCAAGAGCGAGCGTCTGTCACTTACGGTTCAAGATTTATTCACAGAAACATGGTTCTGAACTTTGCTGCCAGCCGCGAAAGCGAAAGTAACCAAGATCGAGCGTCTAAGACTTACGGTTCAAGAATTAGCCTCAGAAACAGTGGGAAACAGTGCTTCTATACTAATTGCCAGGCGCTGAGACGAATGCCGCCAAGATCGAGCGTCTATGACTTACGGTTCAAGAATTAGCCTCAGAAACAGTGGTTTTGAACATGCTGCCAATAGCTCGCCTGGGAAACATCCAGAGAAGTCCAAGATAGTGTTTTTTAGACTGGCTGCCACGAGCTGAAACGAATGCAACCAAGAGCGAGCGTCTGTGACTTACGGTTCAAGAGTTATTCACAGAAACATGGTTCTGAACTTTGCTGCCAGCCGCGAAAGCGAAAGTAACCAAGATCGAGCGTCTAGGATTTACTTGTCAATAGCTCGCCTGGGAAACATCCAGAGAAGTCAAAGACAGTGCATCTATACTAATTGCCAGGCGCTGAGACGAATGCCGCCAAGATCGAGCGTCTAAGACTTACGGTTCAAGAATTAGCCTCAGAAACAGTGGGAAACAGTGCTTCTATACTAATTGCCAGGCGCTGAGACGAATGCCGCCAAGATCGAGCGTCTATGACTTACGGTTCAAGAATTAGCCTCAGAAACAGTGGTTTTGAACATGCTGCCAATAGCTCGCCTGGGAAACATCCAGAGAAGTCCAAGATTAGTGTTTTTTAGACTGGCTGCCACGAGCTGAAACGAATGCAACCAAGAGCGAGCGTCTGTGACTTACGGTTCAAGAGTTATTCACAGAAACATGGTTCTGAACTTTGCTGCCAGCCGCGAAAGCGAAAGTAACCAAGATCGAGCGTCTAGGATTTACTTGTCAATAGCTCGCCTGGGAAACAGCCAGAGAAGTCAAAGACAGTGCTTCTATACTAATTGCCAGGCGCTGAGACGAATGCCGCCAAGATCGAGCGTCTAAGACTTACGGTTCAAGAATTAGCTTCAGAAACAGTGGGAAACAGTGTGTCTATACTAATTGCCAGGCGCTGAGACGAATGCCGCCAAGATCAAGCGTCAAAGACTTACGGTTCAAGAATTAGCCTCAGAAACAGTGGTTCTAAACATGCTGCCAATAGCTCGCCTGGGAAACATCCAGAGAAGTCCAAGATAGTGTTTTTTAGACTGGCTGCCACGAGCTGAAACGAATGCAACCAAGAGCGAGCGTCTGTGACTTACGGTTCAAGAGTTATTCACAGAAACATGGTTCTGAACTTTGCTGCCAGCCGCGAAAGCGAAAGTAACCAAGATCGAGCGTCTAGGATTTACTTGTCAATAGCTCGCCTGCGAAACATCCAGAGAAGTCAAAGACAGTGCTTCTATACTAATTGCCAGGCGCTGAGACGAATGCCGCCAAGATCTAGCGTCTATGACTTACGGTTCAAGAATTAGCATCAGAAACAGTGGGAAACAGTGCTTCTATACTAATTGCCATGCGCTGAGACGAATGCCGCCAAGATCGAGCGTCTATGACTTACGGTTCAAGAATTAGCCTCAGAAACATTGGTTCTGAACATGCTGCCAATAGCTCGCCTGGGAAACATCCAGAGAAGTCCAAGATAGTGTTTTTTAGACTGGCTGCCACGAGCTGAAACGAATGCAGCCAAGAGCGAGCGTCTATTACTTACGGTTCAAGAGTTATTCACAGAAACATGGTTCTGAACTTTGCTGCCAGCCGCGAAAGCGAAAATAACCAAGATCGAGCCTCTAGGATTTACTTGTCAATAGCTCGCCTGGGAAACATCCAGTGAAGTCAAAGACAGTGATTCTATACTAATTGCCAGGCGCTGAGACGAATGCCGCCAAGATCGAGCGTCTATGACTTACGGTTCAAGAATTAGCCTCAGAAACAGTGGGAAACAGTGCTTCTATACTAATTTCCAGGCGCTGAGACGAATGCCGCCAAGATCGAGCGTCTATGACTTACGGTTCAAGAATTAGCCTCAGAAACAGTGATTCTGAACATGCTGCCAATAGCTCGCCTGGGAAACATCCAGAGAAGTCCAAGATAGTGTTTTTTAGACTGGCTGCCACGAGCTGAAACGAATGCAGCCAAGAGCGAGCGTCTGTCACTTACGGTTCAAGATTTATTCACAGAAACATGGTTCTGAACTTTGCTGCCAGCCGCGAAAGCGAAAGTAACCAAGATCGAGCGTCTAGGATTTACTTGTCAATAGCTCGCCTGGGAAACATCCAGATAAGTCAAAGACAGTGCTTCTATACTAATTGCCAGGCGCTGAGACGAATGCCGCCAAGATCAAGCGTCTAAGACTTACGGTTCAAGAATTAGCCTCAGAAACAGTGGGAAACAGTGCTTCTATACTAATTGCCAGGCGCTGAGACGAATGCCGCCAAGATCGAGCGTCTATGACTTACGGTTCAAGAATTAGCCTCAGAAACAGTGGTTTTGAACATGCTGCCAATAGCTCGCCTGGGAAACATCCAGAGAAGTCCAAGATAGTGTTTTTTAGACTGGCTGCCACGATCTGAAACGAATGCAACCAAGAGCGAGCGTCTGTGACTTACGGTTCAAGAGTTATTCGCAGAAACATGGTTCTGAACTTTGCTGCCAGCCGCGAAAGCGAAAATAACCAAGATCGAGCGTCTAGGATTTACTTGTCAATAGCTCGCCTGGGAAACATCCAGAGAAGTCAAAGACAGTGCTTCTATACTAATTGCCAGGCGCTGAGACAAATGCCGCCAAGATCGAGCGTCTATGACTTACGGTTCAAGAATTAGCCTCAGAAACAGTGGTTCTGAACATGCTGCCAATAGCTCGCCTGGGAAACATCCAGAGAAGTCCAAGATAGTGTTTTTTAGACTGGCTGCCACGAGCTGAAACGAATGCAGCCAAGAGCGAGCGTCTGTGACTTACGGTTAAAGAGTTATTCACAGAAACATGGTTCTGAACTTTGCTGCCAGCCGCGAAAGCGAAAATAACCAAGATCGAGCGTCTAGGATTTACTTGTCAATAGCTCGCCTGCGAAACATCCAGAGAAGTCAAAGACAGTGCTTCTATACTAATTGCCAGGCGCTGAGATGAATGCCGCCAAGATCGAGCGTCTAAGACTTACGGTTCAAGAATTAGCCTCAGAAACAGTGGGAAACAGTGTTTCTATACTAATTGCCAGGCGCTGAGACGAATGCCGCCAAGATCGAGCGTCTATGACTTACGGTTCAAGAATTAGCCTCAGAAACAGTGGTTCTGAACATGCTGCCAATAGCTCACCTGGGAAACATCCAGAGAAGTCCAAGATAGTGTTTTTTAGACTGGCTGCCACGAGCTGAAACGAATGCAGCCAAGAGCGAGCGTCTGTCACTTACGGTTCAAGATTTATTCACAGAAACATGGTTCTGAACTTTGCTGCCAGCCGCGAAAGCGAAAGTAACCAAGATCGAGCGTCTAGGATTTACTTGTCAATAGCTCGCCTGGGAAACATCCAGATAAGTCAAAGACAGTGCTTCTATACTAATTGCCAGGCGCTGAGACGAATGCCGCCAAGATCAAGCGTCTAAGACTTACGGTTCAAGAATTAGCCTCAGAAACAGTGGGAAACAGTGCTTCTATACTAATTGCCAGGCGCTGAGACGAATGCCGCCAAGATCGAGCGTCTATGACTTACGGTTCAAGAATTAGCCTCAGAAACAGTGGTTTTGAACATGCTGCCAATAGCTCGCCTGGGAAACATCCAGAGAAGTCCAAGATAGTGTTTTTTAGACTGGCTGCCACGATCTGAAACGAATGCAACCAAGAGCGAGCGTCTGTGACTTACGGTTCAAGAGTTATTCACAGAAACATGGTTCTGAACTTTGCTGCCAGCCGCGAAAGCGAAAGTAACCAAGATCGAGCGTCTAGGATTTACTTGTCAATAGCTCGCCTGAGAAACATCCAGAGAAGTCAAAGACAGTGCTTCTATACTAATTGCCAGGCGCTGAGACGAATGCCGCCAAGATCGAGCGTCTAAGACTTACGGTTCAAGAATTAGCCTCAGAAACAGTGGGAAACAGTGTTTCTATACTAATTGCCAGGCGCTGAGACGAATGCCGCCAAGATCAAGCGTCAAAGACTTACGGTTCAAGAATTAGCCTCAGAAACAGTGGGAAACAGTGCTTTTATACTAATTGCCAGGCGCTGAGACGAATGCCGCCGAGATCGAGCGTCTATGACTTACGGTTCAAGAATTAGCCTCAGAAACAGTGGTTCTAAACATGCTGCCAATAGCTCGCCTGGGAAACATCCAGAGAAGTCCAAGATAGTGTTTTTTAGACTGGCTGCCACGAGCTGAAACCAATGCAACCAAGAGCGAGCGTCTGTGACTTACGGTTCAAGAGTTATTCACAGAAACATGGTTCTGAACTTTGCTGCCAATAGCTCACCTGGGAAAGATCCAGAGAAGTCCAATATAGTGTTTTTTAGACTGGCTGCCACGAGCTGAAACGAATGCAGCCAAGAGCGAGCGTCTGTCACTTACGGTTCAAGATTTATTCACAGAAACATGGTTCTGAACTTTGCTGCCAGCCGCGAAAGCGAAAGTAACCAAGATCGAGCGTCTAGGATTTACTTGTCAATAGCTCGCCTGGGAAACATCCAGATAAGTCAAAGACAGTGCTTCTATACTAATTGCCAGGCGCTGAGACGAATGCCGCCAAGATCAAGCGTCTAAGACTTACGGTTCAAGAATTAGCCTCAGAAACAGTGGGAAACAGTGCTTCTATACTAATTGCCAGGCGCTGAGACGAATGCCGCCAAGATCGAGCGTCTATGACTTACGGTTCAAGAATTAGCCTCAGAAACAGTGGTTCTGAACATGCTGCCAATAGCTCGCCTGGGAAACATCCAGAGAAGTCCAAGATAGTGTTTTTTTAGACTGGCTGCCACGAGCTGAAACGAATGCAGCCAAGAGCGAGCGTCTGTGACTTACGGTTCAAGAGTTATTCACAGAAACATGGTTCTGAACTTTGCTGCCAGCCGCGAAAGCAAAAGTAACCAAGATCGAGCGTCTAGGATTTACTTGTCAATAGCTCGCCTGGGAAACATCCAGAGAAGTCAAAGACAGTGCTTCTACACTAATTGCCAGGCGCTGAGACGAATGCCGCCAAGATCAAGCGTCTAAGACTTACGATTCAAGAATTAGCCTCAGAAACAGTGGGAAACAGTGATTCTATACTAATTGCCAGGCGCTTAGACGAATGCCGCCAAGATCGAGCGTCTATGACTTACGGTTCAAGAATTAGCCTCAGAAACAGTGGTTCTGAACATGCTGCCAATAGCTCGCCTGGGAAACATCCAGAGAAGTCCAAGATAATGTTTTTTAGACTGGCTGCCACGAGCTGAAACGAATGCAACCAAGAGCGAGCGTCTGTGACTTACGGTTCAAGAGTTATTCACAGAAACATGGTTCTGAACTTTGCTGCCAGCCGCGAAAGCGAAAATAACCAAGATCGAGCGTCTAGGATTTACTTGTCAATAGCTCGCCTGGGAAACATCCAGAGAAGTCAAAGACAGTGCTTCTATACTATTTGCCAGGCGCTGAGACGAATGCCGCCAAGATCGAGCGTCTAAGACTTACGGTTCAAGAATTAGCCTCAGAAACAGTGGGAAACAGTGTTTCTATACTAATTGACAGGTGCTGAGACGAATGCCGCCAAGATCAAGCGTCAAAGACTTACGGTTCAAGAATTAGCCTCAGAAACAGTGGGAAACAGTGCTTTTATACTAATTGCCAGGCGCTGAGACGAATGCCGCCAAAATCGAGCGTCTATGACTTACGGTTCAAGAATTAGCCTCAGAAACAGTGGTTCTGAACATGCTGCCAATAGCTCACCTGGGAAACATCCAGAGAAGTCCAAGATAGTGTTTTTTAGACTGGCTGCCACGAGCTGAAACGAATGCAGCCAAGAGCGAGCGTCTGTCACTTACGGTTCAAGATTTATTCACAGAAACATGGTTCTGAACTTTGCTGCCAGCCGCGAAAGCGAAAGTAACCAAGATCGAGCGTCTAAGACTTACGGTTCAAGAATTAGCCTCAGAAACAGTGGGAAACAGTGCTTCTATACTAATTGCCAGGCGCTGAGACGAATGCCGCCAAGATCGAGCGTCTATGACTTACGGTTCAAGAATTAGCCTCAGAAACAGTGGTTTTGAACATGCTGCCAATAGCTCGCCTGGGAAACATCCAGAGAAGTCCAAGATAGTGTTTTTTAGACTGGCTGCCACGAGCTGAAACGAATGCAACCAAGAGCGAGCGTCTGTGACTTACGGTTCAAGAGTTATTCACAGAAACATGGTTCTGAACTTTGCTGCCAGCCGCGAAAGCGAAAGTAACCAAGATCGAGCGTCTAGGATTTACTTGTCAATAGCTCGCCTGGGAAACATCCAGAGAAGTCAAAGACAGTGCTTCTATACTAATTGCCAGGCGCTGAGACGAATGCCGCCAAGATCGAGCGTCTAAGACTTACGGTTCAAGAATTAGCCTCAGAAACAGTGGGAAACAGTGCTTCTATACTAATTGCCAGGCGCTGAGACGAATGCCGCCAAGATCGAGCGTCTATGACTTACGGTTCAAGAATTAGCCTCAGAAACAGTGGTTTTGAACATGCTGCCAATAGCTCGCCTGGGAAACATCCAGAGAAGTCCAAGATAGTGTTTTTTAGACTGGCTGCCACGAGCTGAAACGAATGCAACCAAGAGCGAGCGTCTGTGACTTACGGTTCAAGAGTTATTCACAGAAACATGGTTCTGAACTTTGCTGCCAGCCGCGAAAGCGAAAGTAACCAAGATCGAGCGTCTAGGATTTACTTGTCAATAGCTCGCCTGGGAAACATCCAGAGAAGTCAAAGACAGTGCTTCTATACTAATTGCCAGGCGCTGAGACGAATGCCGCCAAGATCGAGCGTCTAAGACTTACGGTTCAAGAATTAGCCTCAGAAACAGTGGGAAACAGTGTTTCTATACTAATTGCCAGGCGCTGAGACGAATGCCGCCAAGATCAAGCGTCAAAGACTTACGGTTCAAGAATTAGCCTCAGAAACAGTGGGAAACAGTGCTTTTATACTAATTGCCAGGCGCTGAGACGAATGCCGCCAAGATCGAGCGTCTATGACTTACGGTTCAAGAATTAGCCTCAGAAACAGTGGTTCTGAACATGCTGCCAATAGCTCGCCTGGGAAACATCCAGAGAAGTCCAAGATAGTGTTTTTTTAGACTGGCTGCCACGAGCTGAAACGAATGCAGCCAAGAGCGAGCGTCTGTGACTTACGGTTCAAGAGTTATTCACAGAAACATGGTTCTGAACTTTGCTGCCAGCCGCGAAAGCAAAAGTAACCAAGATCGAGCGTCTAGGATTTACTTGTCAATAGCTCGCCTGGGAAACATCCAGAGAAGTCAAAGACAGTGCTTCTACACTAATTGCCAGGCGCTGAGACGAATGCCGCCAAGATCAAGCGTCTAAGACTTACGATTCAAGAATTAGCCTCAGAAACAGTGGGAAACAGTGATTCTATACTAATTGCCAGGCGCTTAGACGAATGCCGCCAAGATCGAGCGTCTATGACCTACGGTTCAAGAATTAGCCTCAGAAACAGTGGTTCTGAACATGCTGCCAATAGCTCGCCTGGGAAACATCCAGAGAAGTCCAAGATAATGTTTTTTAGACTGGCTGCCACGAGCTGAAACGAATGCAACCAAGAGCGAGCGTCTGTGACTTACGGTTCAAGAGTTATTCACAGAAACATGGTTCTGAACTTTGCTGCCAGCCGCGAAAGCGAAAATAACCAAGATCGAGCGTCTAGGATTTACTTGTCAATAGCTCGCCTGGGAAACATCCAGAGAAGTCAAAGACAGTGCTTCTATACTATTTGCCAGGCGCTGAGACGAATGCCGCCAAGATCGAGCGTCTAAGACTTACGGTTCAAGAATTAGCCTCAGAAACAGTGGGAAACAGTGTTTCTATACTAATTGACAGGCGCTGAGACGAATGCCGCCAAGATCAAGCGTCAAAGACTTACGGTTCAAGAATTAGCCTCAGAAACAGTGGGAAACAGTGCTTTTATACTAATTGCCAGGCGCTGAGACGAATGCCGCCAAAATCGAGCGTCTATGACTTACGGTTCAAGAATTAGCCTCAGAAACAGTGGTTCTGAACATGCTGCCAATAGCTCACCTGGGAAACATCCAGAGAAGTCCAAGATAGTGTTTTTTAGACTGGCTGCCACGAGCTGAAACGAATGCAGCCAAGGATTTACTTGTCAATAGCTCGCCTGGGAAACATCCAGTGAAGTCAAAGACAGTGCTTCTATACTAATTGCCAGGCGCTGAGACGAATGCCGCCAAGATCGAGCGTCTATGACTTACGGTTCAAGAATTAGCCTCAGAAACAGTGGTTTTGAACATGCTGCCAATAGCTCGCCTGGGAAACATCCAGAGAAGTCCAAGATTAGTGTTTTTTAGACTGGCTGCCACGAGCTGAAACGAATGCAACCAAGAGCGAGCGTCTGTGACTTACGGTTCAAGAGTTATTCACAGAAACATGGTTCTGAACTTTGCTGCCAGCCGCGAAAGCGAAAGTAACCAAGATCGAGCGTCTAGGATTTACTTGTCAATAGCTCGCCTGGGAAACAGCCAGAGAAGTCAAAGACAGTGCTTCTATACTAATTGCCAGGCGCTGAGACGAATGCCGCCAAGATCGAGCGTCTAAGACTTACGGTTCAAGAATTAGCTTCAGAAACAGTGGGAAACAGTGTGTCTATACTAATTGCCAGGCGCTGAGACGAATGCCGCCAAGATCAAGCGTCAAAGACTTACGGTTCAAGAATTAGCCTCAGAAACAGTGGTTCTAAACATGCTGCCAATAGCTCGCCTGGGAAACATCCAGAGAAGTCCAAGATAGTGTTTTTTAGACTGGCTGCCACGAGCTGAAACGAATGCAACCAAGAGCGAGCGTCTGTGACTTACGGTTCAAGAGTTATTCACAGAAACATGGTTCTGAACTTTGCTGCCAGCCGCGAAAGCGAAAGTAACCAAGATCGAGCGTCTAGGATTTACTTGTCAATAGCTCGCCTGCGAAACATCCAGAGAAGTCAAAGACAGTGCTTCTATACTAATTGCCAGGCGCTGAGACGAATGCCGCCAAGATCTAGCGTCTATGACTTACGGTTCAAGAATTAGCATCAGAAACAGTGGGAAACAGTGCTTCTATACTAATTGCCATGCGCTGAGACGAATGCCGCCAAGATCGAGCGTCTATGACTTACGGTTCAAGAATTAGCCTCAGAAACATTGGTTCTGAACATGCTGCCAATAGCTCGCCTGGGAAACATCCAGAGAAGTCCAAGATAGTGTTTTTTAGACTGGCTGCCACGAGCTGAAACGAATGCAGCCAAGAGCGAGCGTCTATTACTTACGGTTCAAGAGTTATTCACAGAAACATGGTTCTGAACTTTGCTGCCAGCCGCGAAAGCGAAAATAACCAAGATCGAGCCTCTAGGATTTACTTGTCAATAGCTCGCCTGGGAAACATCCAGTGAAGTCAAAGACAGTGATTCTATACTAATTGCCAGGCGCTGAGACGAATGCCGCCAAGATCGAGCGTCTATGACTTACGGTTCAAGAATTAGCCTCAGAAACAGTGGGAAACAGTGCTTCTATACTAATTTCCAGGCGCTGAGACGAATGCCGCCAAGATCGAGCGTCTATGACTTACGGTTCAAGAATTAGCCTCAGAAACAGTGATTCTGAACATGCTGCCAATAGCTCGCCTGGGAAACATCCAGAGAAGTCCAAGATAGTGTTTTTTAGACTGGCTGCCACGAGCTGAAACGAATGCAGCCAAGAGCGAGCGTCTGTCACTTACGGTTCAAGATTTATTCACAGAAACATGGTTCTGAACTTTGCTGCCAGCCGCGAAAGCGAAAGTAACCAAGATCGAGCGTCTAGGATTTACTTGTCAATAGCTCGCCTGGGAAACATCCAGATAAGTCAAAGACAGTGCTTCTATACTAATTGCCAGGCGCTGAGACGAATGCCGCCAAGATCAAGCGTCTAAGACTTACGGTTCAAGAATTAGCCTCAGAAACAGTGGGAAACAGTGCTTCTATACTAATTGCCAGGCGCTGAGACGAATGCCGCCAAGATCGAGCGTCTATGACTTACGGTTCAAGAATTAGCCTCAGAAACAGTGGTTTTGAACATGCTGCCAATAGCTCGCCTGGGAAACATCCAGAGAAGTCCAAGATAGTGTTTTTTAGACTGGCTGCCACGATCTGAAACGAATGCAACCAAGAGCGAGCGTCTGTGACTTACGGTTCAAGAGTTATTCGCAGAAACATGGTTCTGAACTTTGCTGCCAGCCGCGAAAGCGAAAATAACCAAGATCGAGCGTCTAGGATTTACTTGTCAATAGCTCGCCTGGGAAACATCCAGAGAAGTCAAAGACAGTGCTTCTATACTAATTGCCAGGCGCTGAGACAAATGCCGCCAAGATCGAGCGTCTATGACTTACGGTTCAAGAATTAGCCTCAGAAACAGTGGTTCTGAACATGCTGCCAATAGCTCGCCTGGGAAACATCCAGAGAAGTCCAAGATAGTGTTTTTTAGACTGGCTGCCACGAGCTGAAACGAATGCAGCCAAGAGCGAGCGTCTGTGACTTACGGTTAAAGAGTTATTCACAGAAACATGGTTCTGAACTTTGCTGCCAGCCGCGAAAGCGAAAATAACCAAGATCGAGCGTCTAGGATTTACTTGTCAATAGCTCGCCTGCGAAACATCCAGAGAAGTCAAAGACAGTGCTTCTATACTAATTGCCAGGCGCTGAGATGAATGCCGCCAAGATCGAGCGTCTAAGACTTACGGTTCAAGAATTAGCCTCAGAAACAGTGGGAAACAGTGTTTCTATACTAATTGCCAGGCGCTGAGACGAATGCCGCCAAGATCGAGCGTCTATGACTTACGGTTCAAGAATTAGCCTCAGAAACAGTGGTTCTGAACATGCTGCCAATAGCTCACCTGGGAAACATCCAGAGAAGTCCAAGATAGTGTTTTTTAGACTGGCTGCCACGAGCTGAAACGAATGCAGCCAAGAGCGAGCGTCTGTCACTTACGGTTCAAGATTTATTCACAGAAACATGGTTCTGAACTTTGCTGCCAGCCGCGAAAGCGAAAGTAACCAAGATCGAGCGTCTAGGATTTACTTGTCAATAGCTCGCCTGGGAAACATCCAGATAAGTCAAAGACAGTGCTTCTATACTAATTGCCAGGCGCTGAGACGAATGCCGCCAAGATCAAGCGTCTAAGACTTACGGTTCAAGAATTAGCCTCAGAAACAGTGGGAAACAGTGCTTCTATACTAATTGCCAGGCGCTGAGACGAATGCCGCCAAGATCGAGCGTCTATGACTTACGGTTCAAGAATTAGCCTCAGAAACAGTGGTTTTGAACATGCTGCCAATAGCTCGCCTGGGAAACATCCAGAGAAGTCCAAGATAGTGTTTTTTAGACTGGCTGCCACGATCTGAAACGAATGCAACCAAGAGCGAGCGTCTGTGACTTACGGTTCAAGAGTTATTCACAGAAACATGGTTCTGAACTTTGCTGCCAGCCGCGAAAGCGAAAGTAACCAAGATCGAGCGTCTAGGATTTACTTGTCAATAGCTCGCCTGAGAAACATCCAGAGAAGTCAAAGACAGTGCTTCTATACTAATTGCCAGGCGCTGAGACGAATGCCGCCAAGATCGAGCGTCTAAGACTTACGGTTCAAGAATTAGCCTCAGAAACAGTGGGAAACAGTGTTTCTATACTAATTGCCAGGCGCTGAGACGAATGCCGCCAAGATCAAGCGTCAAAGACTTACGGTTCAAGAATTAGCCTCAGAAACAGTGGGAAACAGTGCTTTTATACTAATTGCCAGGCGCTGAGACGAATGCCGCCGAGATCGAGCGTCTATGACTTACGGTTCAAGAATTAGCCTCAGAAACAGTGGTTCTAAACATGCTGCCAATAGCTCGCCTGGGAAACATCCAGAGAAGTCCAAGATAGTGTTTTTTAGACTGGCTGCCACGAGCTGAAACCAATGCAACCAAGAGCGAGCGTCTGTGACTTACGGTTCAAGAGTTATTCACAGAAACATGGTTCTGAACTTTGCTGCCAATAGCTCACCTGGGAAAGATCCAGAGAAGTCCAATATAGTGTTTTTTAGACTGGCTGCCACGAGCTGAAACGAATGCAGCCAAGAGCGAGCGTCTGTCACTTACGGTTCAAGATTTATTCACAGAAACATGGTTCTGAACTTTGCTGCCAGCCGCGAAAGCGAAAGTAACCAAGATCGAGCGTCTAGGATTTACTTGTCAATAGCTCGCCTGGGAAACATCCAGATAAGTCAAAGACAGTGCTTCTATACTAATTGCCAGGCGCTGAGACGAATGCCGCCAAGATCAAGCGTCTAAGACTTACGGTTCAAGAATTAGCCTCAGAAACAGTGGGAAACAGTGCTTCTATACTAATTGCCAGGCGCTGAGACGAATGCCGCCAAGATCGAGCGTCTATGACTTACGGTTCAAGAATTAGCCTCAGAAACAGTGGTTCTGAACATGCTGCCAATAGCTCGCCTGGGAAACATCCAGAGAAGTCCAAGATAGTGTTTTTTTAGACTGGCTGCCACGAGCTGAAACGAATGCAGCCAAGAGCGAGCGTCTGTGACTTACGGTTCAAGAGTTATTCACAGAAACATGGTTCTGAACTTTGCTGCCAGCCGCGAAAGCAAAAGTAACCAAGATCGAGCGTCTAGGATTTACTTGTCAATAGCTCGCCTGGGAAACATCCAGAGAAGTCAAAGACAGTGCTTCTACACTAATTGCCAGGCGCTGAGACGAATGCCGCCAAGATCAAGCGTCTAAGACTTACGATTCAAGAATTAGCCTCAGAAACAGTGGGAAACAGTGATTCTATACTAATTGCCAGGCGCTTAGACGAATGCCGCCAAGATCGAGCGTCTATGACTTACGGTTCAAGAATTAGCCTCAGAAACAGTGGTTCTGAACATGCTGCCAATAGCTCGCCTGGGAAACATCCAGAGAAGTCCAAGATAATGTTTTTTAGACTGGCTGCCACGAGCTGAAACGAATGCAACCAAGAGCGAGCGTCTGTGACTTACGGTTCAAGAGTTATTCACAGAAACATGGTTCTGAACTTTGCTGCCAGCCGCGAAAGCGAAAATAACCAAGATCGAGCGTCTAGGATTTACTTGTCAATAGCTCGCCTGGGAAACATCCAGAGAAGTCAAAGACAGTGCTTCTATACTATTTGCCAGGCGCTGAGACGAATGCCGCCAAGATCGAGCGTCTAAGACTTACGGTTCAAGAATTAGCCTCAGAAACAGTGGGAAACAGTGTTTCTATACTAATTGACAGGTGCTGAGACGAATGCCGCCAAGATCAAGCGTCAAAGACTTACGGTTCAAGAATTAGCCTCAGAAACAGTGGGAAACAGTGCTTTTATACTAATTGCCAGGCGCTGAGACGAATGCCGCCAAAATCGAGCGTCTATGACTTACGGTTCAAGAATTAGCCTCAGAAACAGTGGTTCTGAACATGCTGCCAATAGCTCACCTGGGAAACATCCAGAGAAGTCCAAGATAGTGTTTTTTAGACTGGCTGCCACGAGCTGAAACGAATGCAGCCAAGAGCGAGCGTCTGTCACTTACGGTTCAAGATTTATTCACAGAAACATGGTTCTGAACTTTGCTGCCAGCCGCGAAAGCGAAAGTAACCAAGATCGAGCGTCTAAGACTTACGGTTCAAGAATTAGCCTCAGAAACAGTGGGAAACAGTGCTTCTATACTAATTGCCAGGCGCTGAGACGAATGCCGCCAAGATCGAGCGTCTATGACTTACGGTTCAAGAATTAGCCTCAGAAACAGTGGTTTTGAACATGCTGCCAATAGCTCGCCTGGGAAACATCCAGAGAAGTCCAAGATAGTGTTTTTTAGACTGGCTGCCACGAGCTGAAACGAATGCAACCAAGAGCGAGCGTCTGTGACTTACGGTTCAAGAGTTATTCACAGAAACATGGTTCTGAACTTTGCTGCCAGCCGCGAAAGCGAAAGTAACCAAGATCGAGCGTCTAGGATTTACTTGTCAATAGCTCGCCTGGGAAACATCCAGAGAAGTCAAAGACAGTGCTTCTATACTAATTGCCAGGCGCTGAGACGAATGCCGCCAAGATCGAGCGTCTAAGACTTACGGTTCAGGAATTAGCCTCAGAAACAGTGGGAAACAGTGCTTCTATACTAATTGCCAGGCGCTGAGACGAATGCCGCCAAGATCGAGCGTCTATGACTTACGGTTCAAGAATTAGCCTCAGAAACAGTGGTTTTGAACATGCTGCCAATAGCTCGCCTGGGAAACATCCAGAGAAGTCCAAGATAGTGTTTTTTAGACTGGCTGCCACGAGCTGAAACGAATGCAACCAAGAGCGAGCGTCTGTGACTTACGGTTCAAGAGTTATTCACAGAAACAT
This sequence comes from Rhinoderma darwinii, assembly GCF_050947455.1. Classification (NCBI taxonomy): domain Eukaryota; kingdom Metazoa; phylum Chordata; class Amphibia; order Anura; family Rhinodermatidae; genus Rhinoderma; species Rhinoderma darwinii. The sequence continues at coordinate 35,290 of NW_027461919.1, read as the reverse complement.
GGTTCTGAACTTTGCTGCCAGCCGCGAAAGCGAAAGTAACCAAGATCGAGCGTCTAGGATTTACTTGTCAATAGCTCGCCTGGGAAACATCCAGAGAAGTCAAAGACAGTGCTTCCATACTAATTGCCAGGCGCTGAGACGAATGCCGCCAAGATCGAGCGTCTAAGACTTACGGTTCAAGAATTAGCCTCAGAAACAGTGGGAAACAGTGTTTCTATACTAATTGCCAGGCGCTGAGACGAATGCCGCCAAGATCAAGCGTCAAAGACTTACGGTTCAAGAATTAGCCTCAGAAACAGTGGGAAACAGTGCTTTTATACTAATTGCCAGGCGCTGAGACGAATGCCGCCAAGATCGAGCGTCTATGACTTACGGTTCAAGAATTAGCCTCAGAAACAGTGGTTCTGAACATGCTGCCAATAGCTCGCCTGGGAAACATCCAGAGAAGTCCAAGATAGTGTTTTTTTAGACTGGCTGCCACGAGCTGAAACGAATGCAGCCAAGAGCGAGCGTCTGTGACTTACGGTTCAAGAGTTATTCACAGAAACATGGTTCTGAACTTTGCTGCCAGCCGCGAAAGCAAAAGTAACCAAGATCGAGCGTCTAGGATTTACTTGTCAATAGCTCGCCTGGGAAACATCCAGAGAAGTCAAAGACAGTGCTTCTACACTAATTGCCAGGCGCTGAGACGAATGCCGCCAAGATCAAGCGTCTAAGACTTACGATTCAAGAATTAGCCTCAGAAACAGTGGGAAACAGTGATTCTATACTAATTGCCAGGCGCTTAGACGAATGCCGCCAAGATCGAGCGTCTATGACTTACGGTTCAAGAATTAGCCTCAGAAACAGTGGTTCTGATCATGCTGCCAATAGCTCACCTGGGAAACATCCAGAGAAGTCCAAGATAGTGTTTTTTAGACTGGCTGCCACGAGCTGAAACGAATGCAGCCAAGAGCGAGCGTCTGTGACTTACGGTTCAAGAGTTATTCGCAGAAACATGGTTCTGAACTTTGCTGCCAGCCGCGAAAGCGAAAATAACCAAGATCGAGCGTCTAGGATTTACTTGTCAATAGCTCGCCTGGGAAACATCCAGAGAAGTCAAAGAGAGTGCTTCTATACTAATTGCCAGGCGCTGAGACAAATGCCGCCAAGATCGAGCGTCTATGACTTACGGTTCAAGAATTAGCCTCAGAAACAGTGGTTCTGAACATGCTGCCAATAGCTCGCCTGGGAAACATCCAGAGAAGTCCAAGATAGTGTTTTTTAGACTGGCTGCCACGAGCTGAAACGAATGCAGCCAAGAGCGAGCGTCTGTGACTTACGGTTCAAGAGTTATTCACAGAAACATGGTTCTGAACTTTGCTGCCAGCCGCGAAAGCGAAAATAACCAAGATCGAGCGTCTAGGATTTACTTGTCAATAGCTCGCCTGCGAAATATCCAGAGAAGTCAAAGACAGTGCTTCTATACTAATTGCCAGGCGCTGAGATGAATGCCGCCAAGATCGAGCGTCTAAGACTTACGGTTCAAGAATTAGCCTCAGAAACAGTGGGAAACAGTGTTTCTATACTAATTGCCTGGCGCTGAGACGAATGCCGCCGAGATCGAGCGTCTATGACTTACGGTTCAAGAATTAGCCTCAGAAACAGTGGTTCTGAACATGCTGCCAATAGCTCACCTGGGAAACATCCAGAGAAGTCCAAGATAGTGTTTTTTAGACTGGCTGCCACGAGCTGAAACGAATGCAGCCAAGAGCGAGCGTCTATTACTTACGGTTCAAGAGTTATTCACAGAAACATGGTTCAGAACTTTGCTGCCAGCCGCGAAAGCGAAAATAACCAAGATCGAGCGTCTAGGATTTACTTGTCAATAGCTCGCCTGGGAAACATCCAGTGAAGTCAAAGACAGTGCTTCTATACTAATTGCCAGGCGCTGAGACGAATGCCGCCAAGATCGAGCGTCTATGACTTACGGTTCAAGAATTAGCCTCAGAAACAGTGGTTTTGAACATGCTGCCAATAGCTCGCCTGGGAAACATCCAGAGAAGTCCAAGATAGTGTTTTTTAGACTGGCTGCCACGAGCTGAAACGAATGCAACCAAGAGCGAGCGTCTGTGACTTACGGTTCAAGAGTTATTCACAGAAACATGGTTCTGAACTTTGCTGCCAGCCGCGAAAGCGAAAGTAACCAAGATCGAGCGTCTAGGATTTACTTGTCAATAGCTCGCCTGCGAAACATCCAGAGAAGTCAAAGACAGTGCTTCCATACTAATTGCCAGGCGCTGAGACGAATGCCGCCAAGATCTAGCGTCTATGACTTACGGTTCAAGAATTAGCATCAGAAACAGTGGGAAACAGTGCTTCTATACTAATTGCCATGCGCTGAGACGAATGCCGCCAAGATCGAGCGTCTATGACTTACGGTTCAAGAATTAGCCTCAGAAACATTGGTTCTGAACATGCTGCCAATAGCTCGCCTGGGAAACATCCAGAGAAGTCCAAGATAGTGTTTTTTTAGACTGGCTGCCACGAGCTGAAACGAATGCAGCCAAGAGCGAGCGTCTATTACTTACGGTTCAAGAGTTATTCACAGAAACATGGTTCTGAACTTTGCTGCCAGCCGCGAAAGCGAAAATAACCAAGATCGAGCCTCTAGGATTTACTTGTCAATAGCTCGCCTGGGAAACATCCAGTGAAGTCAAAGACAGTGATTCTATACTAATTGCCAGGCGCTGAGACGAATGCCGCCAAGATCGAGCGTCTATGACTTACGGTTCAAGAATTAGCCTCAGAAACAGTGGGAAACAGTGCTTCTATACTAATTTCCAGGCGCTGAGACGAATGCCGCCAAGATCGAGCGTCTATGACTTACGGTTCAAGAATTAGCCTCAGAAACAGTGATTCTGAACATGCTGCCAATAGCTCGCCTGGGAAACATCCAGAGAAGTCCAAGATAGTGTTTTTTAGACTGGCTGCCACGAGCTGAAACGAATGCAGCCAAGAGCGAGCGTCTGTCACTTACGGTTCAAGATTTATTCACAGAAACATGGTTCTGAACTTTGCTGCCAGCCGCGAAAGCGAAAGTAACCAAGATCGAGCGTCTAGGATTTACTTGTCAATAGCTCGCCTGGGAAACATCCAGATAAGTCAAAGACAGTGCTTCTATACTAATTGCCAGGCGCTGAGACGAATGCCGCCAAGATCAAGCGTCTAAGACTTACGGTTCAAGAATTAGCCTCAGAAACAGTGGGAAACAGTGCTTCTATACTAATTGCCAGGCGCTGAGACGAATGCCGCCAAGATCGAGCGTCTATGACTTACGGTTCAAGAATTAGCCTCAGAAACAGTGGTTCTGAACATGCTGCCAATAGCTCACCTGGGAAACATCCAGAGAAGTCCAAGATAGTGTTTTTTAGACTGGCTGCCACGAGCTGAAACGAATGCAGCCAAGAGCGAGCGTCTGTCACTTACGGTTCAAGATTTATTCACAGAAACATGGTTCTGAACTTTGCTGCCAGCCGCGAAAGCGAAAGTAACCAAGATCGAGCGTCTAAGATTTACTTGTCAATAGCTCGACTGGGAAACATCCAGATAAGTCAAAGACAGTGCTTCTATACTAATTGCCAGGCGCTGAGACGAATGCCGCCAAGATCAAGCGTCTAAGACTTACGGTTCAAGAATTAGCCTCAGAAACAGTGGGAAACAGTGCTTCTATACTAATTGCCTGGCGCTGAGACGAATGCCGCCAAGATCGAGCGTCTATGACTTACGGTTCAAGAATTAGCCTCAGAAACAGTGGTTTTGAACATGCTGCCAATAGCTCGCCTGGGAAACATCCAGAGAAGTCCAAGATAGTGTTTTTTAGACTGGCTGCCACGATCTGAAACGAATGCAACCAAGAGCGAGCGTCTGTGACTTACGGTTCAAGAGTTATTCACAGAAACATGGTTCTGAACTTTGCTGCCAGCCGCGAAAGCGAAAGTAACCAAGATCGAGCGTCTAGGATTTACTTGTCAATAGCTCGCCTGAGAAACATCCAGAGAAGTCAAAGACAGTGCTTCTATACTAATTGCCAGGCGCTGAGACGAATGCCGCCAAGATCGAGCGTCTAAGACTTACGGTTCAAGAATTAGCCTCAGAAACAGTGGGAAACAGTGTTTCTATACTAATTGCCAGGCGCTGAGACGAATGCCGCCAAGATCAAGCGTCAAAGACTTACGGTTCAAGAATTAGCCTCAGAAACAGTGGGAAACAGTGCTTTTATACTAATTGCCAGGCGCTGAGACGAATGCCGCCAAGATCGAGCGTCTATGACTTACGGTTCAAGAATTAGCCTCAGAAACAGTGGTTCTAAACATGCTGCCAATAGCTCGCCTGGGAAACATCCAGAGAAGTCCAAGATAGTGTTTTTTAGACTGGCTGCCACGAGCTGAAACCAATGCAACCAAGAGCGAGCGTCTGTGACTTACGGTTCAAGAGTTATTCACAGAAACATGGTTCTGAACTTTGCTGCCAGCCGCGAAAGCGAAAATAACCAAGATCGAGCGTCTAGGATTTACTTGTCAATAGCCCGCCTGCGAAACATCCAGAGAAGTCAAAGACAGTGCTTCTATACTAATTGCCAGGCGCTGAGATGAATGCCGCCAAGATCGAGCGTCTAAGACTTACGGTTCAAGAATTAGCCTCAGAAACAGTGGGAAACAGTGTTTCTATACTAATTGCCAGGCGCTGAGACGAATGCCGCCAAGATCGAGCGTCTATGACTTACGGTTCAAGAATTAGCCTCAGAAACAGTGGTTCTGAACATGCTGCCAATAGCTCACCTGGGAAAGATCCAGAGAAGTCCAAGATAGTGTTTTTTAGACTGGCTGCCACGAGCTGAAACGAATGCAGCCAAGAGCGAGCGTCTGTCACTTACGGTTCAAGATTTATTCACAGAAACATGGTTCTGAACTTTGCTGCCAGCCGCGAAAGCGAAAGTAACCAAGATCGAGCGTCTAGGATTTACTTGTCAATAGCTCGCCTGGGAAACATCCAGAGAAGTCAAAGACAGTGCTTCTACACTAATTGCCAGGCGCTGAGACGAATGCAGCCAAGATCAAGCGTCTAAGACTTACGATTCAAGAATTAGCCTCAGAAACAGTGGGAAACAGTGATTCTATACTAATTGCCAGGCGCTTAGACGAATGCCGCCAAGATCGAGCGTCTATGACTTACGGTTCAAGAATTAGCCTCAGAAACAGTGGTTCTGAACATGCTGCCAATAGCTCGCCTGGGAAACATCCAGAGAAGTCCAAGATAATGTTTTTAGACTGGCTGCCACGAGCTGAAACGAATGCAACCAAGAGCGAGCGTCTGTGACTTACGGTTCAAGAGTTATTCACAGAAACATGGTTCTGAACTTTGCTGCCAGCCGCGAAAGCGAAAATAACCAAGATCGAGCGTCTAGGATTTACTTGTCAATAGCTCGCCTGGGAAACATCCAGAGAAGTCAAAGACAGTGCTTCTATACTATTTGCCAGGCGCTGAGACGAATGCCGCCAAGATCGAGCGTCTAAGACTTACGGTTCAAGAATTAGCCTCAGAAACAGTGGGAAACAGTGTTTCTATACTAATTGACAGGCGCTGAGACGAATGCCGCCAAGATCAAGCGTCAAAGACTTACGGTTCAAGAATTAGCCTCAGAAACAGTGGGAAACAGTGCTTTTATACTAATTGCCAGGCGCTGAGACGAATGCCGCCAAAATCGAGCGTCTATGACTTACGGTTCAAGAATTAGCCTCAGAAACAGTGGTTCTGAACATGCTGCCAATAGCTCACCTGGGAAACATCCAGAGAAGTCCAAGATAGTGTTTTTTAGACTGGCTGCCACGAGCTGAAACGAATGCAGCCAAGAGCGAGCGTCTGTCACTTACGGTTCAAGATTTATTCACAGAAACATGGTTCTGAACTTTGCTGCCAGCCGCGAAAGCGAAAGTAACCAAGATCGAGCGTCTAAGACTTACGGTTCAAGAATTAGCCTCAGAAACAGTGGGAAACAGTGCTTCTATACTAATTGCCAGGCGCTGAGACGAATGCCGCCAAGATCGAGCGTCTATGACTTACGGTTCAAGAATTAGCCTCAGAAACAGTGGTTTTGAACATGCTGCCAATAGCTCGCCTGGGAAACATCCAGAGAAGTCCAAGATAGTGTTTTTTAGACTGGCTGCCACGAGCTGAAACGAATGCAACCAAGAGCGAGCGTCTGTGACTTACGGTTCAAGAGTTATTCACAGAAACATGGTTCTGAACTTTGCTGCCAGCCGCGAAAGCGAAAGTAACCAAGATCGAGCGTCTAGGATTTACTTGTCAATAGCTCGCCTGGGAAACATCCAGATAAGTCAAAGACAGTGCTTCTATACTAATTGCCAGGCGCTGAGACGAATGCCGCCAAGATCAAGCGTCTAAGACTTACGGTTCAAGAATTAGCCTCAGAAACAGTGGGAAACAGTGCTTCTATACTAATTGCCAGGCGCTGAGACGAATGCCGCCAAGATCGAGCGTCTATGACTTACGGTTCAAGAATTAGCCTCAGAAACAGTGGTTCTGAACATGCTGCCAATAGCTCACCTGGGAAACATCCAGAGAAGTCCAAGATAGTGTTTTTTAGACTGGCTGCCACGAGCTGAAACGAATGCAGCCAAGAGCGAGCGTCTGTCACTTACGGTTCAAGATTTATTCACAGAAACATGGTTCTGAACTTTGCTGCCAGCCGCGAAAGCGAAAGTAACCAAGATCGAGCGTCTAGGATTTACTTGTCAATAGCTCGACTGGGAAACATCCAGATAAGTCAAAGACAGTGCTTCTATACTAATTGCCAGGCGCTGAGACGAATGCCGCCAAGATCAAGCGTCTAAGACTTACGGTTCAAGAATTAGCCTCAGAAACAGTGGGAAACAGTGCTTCTATACTAATTGCCTGGCGCTGAGACGAATGCCGCCAAGATCGAGCGTCTATGACTTACGGTTCAAGAATTAGCCTCAGAAACAGTGGTTTTGAACATGCTGCCAATAGCTCGCCTGGGAAACATCCAGAGAAGTCCAAGATAGTGTTTTTTAGACTGGCTGCCACGATCTGAAACGAATGCAACCAAGAGCGAGCGTCTGTGACTTACGGTTCAAGAGTTATTCACAGAAACATGGTTCTGAACTTTGCTGCCAGCCGCGAAAGCGAAAGTAACCAAGATCGAGCGTCTAGGATTTACTTGTCAATAGCTCGCCTGAGAAACATCCAGAGAAGTCAAAGACAGTGCTTCTATACTAATTGCCAGGCGCTGAGACGAATGCCGCCAAGATCAAGCGTCTAAGACTTACGTTTCAAGAATTAGCCTCAGAAACAGTGGGAAACAGTGTTTCTATACTAATTGCCAGGCGCTGAGACGAATGCCGCCAAGATCAAGCGTCAAAGACTTACGGTTCAAGAATTAGCCTCAGAAACAGTGGGAAACAGTGCTTTTATACTAATTGCCAGGCGCTGAGACGAATGCCGCCAAGATCGAGCGTCTATGACTTACGGTTCAAGAATTAGCCTCAGAAACAGTGGTTCTAAACATGCTGCCAATAGCTCGCCTGGGAAACATCCAGAGAAGTCCAAGATAGTGTTTTTTAGACTGGCTGCCACGAGCTGAAACCAATGCAACCAAGAGCGAGCGTCTGTGACTTACGGTTCAAGAGTTATTCACAGAAACATGGTTCTGAACTTTGCTGCCAGCCGCGAAAGCGAAAATAACCAAGATCGAGCGTCTAGGATTTACTTGTCAATAGCCCGCCTGCGAAACATCCAGAGAAGTCAAAGACAGTGCTTCTATACTAATTGCCAGGCGCTGAGATGAATGCCGCCAAGATCGAGCGTCTAAGACTTACGGTTCAAGAATTAGCCTCAGAAACAGTGGGAAACAGTGTTTCTATACTAATTGCCAGGCGCTGAGACGAATGCCGCCAAGATCGAGCGTCTATGACTTACGGTTCAAGAATTAGCCTCAGAAACAGTGGTTCTGAACATGCTGCCAATAGCTCACCTGGGAAAGATCCAGAGAAGTCCAAGATAGTGTTTTTTAGACTGGCTGCCACGAGCTGAAACGAATGCAGCCAAGAGCGAGCGTCTGTCACTTACGGTTCAAGATTTATTCACAGAAACATGGTTCTGAACTTTGCTGCCAGCCGCGAAAGCGAAAGTAACCAAGATCGAGCGTCTAGGATTTACTTGTCAATAGCTCGCCTGGGAAACATCCAGATAAGTCAAAGACAGTGCTTCTATACTAATTGCCAGGCGCTGAGACGAATGCCGCCAAGATCAAGCGTCTAAGACTTACGGTTCAAGAATTAGCCTCAGAAACAGTGGGAAACAGTGCTTCTATACTAATTGCCAGGCGCTGAGACGAATGCCGCCAAGATCGAGCGTCTATGACTTACGGTTCAAGAATTAGCCTCAGAAACAGTGGTTTTGAACATGCTGCCAATAGCTCGCCTGGGAAACATCCAGAGAAGTCCAAGATAGTGTTTTTTAGACTGGCTGCCACGAGCTGAAACGAATGCAACCAAGAGCGAGCGTCTGTGACTTACGGTTCAAGAGTTATTCACAGAAACATGGTTCTGAACTTTGCTGCCAGCCGCGAAAGCGAAAGTAACCAAGATCGAGCGTCTAGGATTTACTTGTCAATAGCTCGCCTGGGAAACATCCAGAGAAGTCAAAGACAGTGCTTCTACACTAATTGCCAGGCGCTGAGACGAATGCCGCCAAGATCAAGCGTCTAAGACTTACGATTCAAGAATTAGCCTCAGAAACAGTGGGAAACAGTGATTCTATACTAATTGCCAGGCGCTTAGACGAATGCCGCCAAGATCGAGCGTCTATGACTTACGGTTCAAGAATTAGCCTCAGAAACAGTGGTTCTGAACATGCTGCCAATAGCTCGCCTGGGAAACATCCAGAGAAGTCCAAGATAATGTTTTTTAGACTGGCTGCCACGAGCTGAAACGAATGCAACCAAGAGCGAGCGTCTGTGACTTACGGTTCAAGAGTTATTCACAGAAACATGGTTCTGAACTTTGCTGCCAGCCGCGAAAGCGAAAATAACCAAGATCGAGCGTCTAGGATTTACTTGTCAATAGCTCGCCTGGGAAACATCCAGAGAAGTCAAAGACAGTGCTTCTATACTATTTGCCAGGCGCTGAGACGAATGCCGCCAAGATCGAGCGTCTAAGACTTACGGTTCAAGAATTAGCCTCAGAAACAGTGGGAAACAGTGTTTCTATACTAATTGACAGGCGCTGAGACGAATGCCGCCAAGATCAAGCGTCAAAGACTTACGGTTCAAGAATTAGCCTCAGAAACAGTGGGAAACAGTGCTTTTATACTAATTGCCAGGCGCTGAGACGAATGCCGCCAAAATCGAGCGTCTATGACTTACGGTTCAAGAATTAGCCTCAGAAACAGTGGTTCTGAACATGCTGCCAATAGCTAACCTGGGAAACATCCAGAGAAGTCCAAGATAGTGTTTTTTAGACTGGCTGCCACGAGCTGAAACGAATGCAGCCAAGAGCGAGCGTCTGTCACTTACGGTTCAAGATTTATTCACAGAAACATGGTTCTGAACTTTGCTGCCAGCCGCGAAAGCGAAAGTAACCAAGATCGAGCGTCTAAGACTTACGGTTCAAGAATTAGCCTCAGAAACAGTGGGAAACAGTGCTTCTATACTAATTGCCAGGCGCTGAGACGAATGCCGCCAAGATCGAGCGTCTATGACTTACGGTTCAAGAATTAGCCTCAGAAACAGTGGTTTTGAACATGCTGCCAATAGCTCGCCTGGGAAACATCCAGAGAAGTCCAAGATAGTGTTTTTTAGACTGGCTGCCACGAGCTGAAACGAATGCAACCAAGAGCGAGCGTCTGTGACTTACGGTTCAAGAGTTATTCACAGAAACATGGTTCTGAACTTTGCTGCCAGCCGCGAAAGCGAAAGTAACCAAGATCGAGCGTCTAGGATTTACTTGTCAATAGCTCGCCTGGGAAACATCCAGAGAAGTCAAAGACAGTGCTTCCATACTAATTGCCAGGCGCTGAGACGAATGCCGCCAAGATCGAGCGTCTAAGACTTACGGTTCAAGAATTAGCCTCAGAAACAGTGGGAAACAGTGTTTCTATACTAATTGCCAGGCGCTGAGACGAATGCCGCCAAGATCAAGCGTCAAAGACTTACGGTTCAAGAATTAGCCTCAGAAACAGTGGGAAACAGTGCTTTTATACTAATTGCCAGGCGCTGAGACGAATGCCGCCAAGATCGAGCGTCTATGACTTACGGTTCAAGAATTAGCCTCAGAAACAGTGGTTCTGAACATGCTGCCAATAGCTCGCCTGGGAAACATCCAGAGAAGTCCAAGATAGTGTTTTTTTAGACTGGCTGCCACGAGCTGAAACGAATGCAGCCAAGAGCGAGCGTCTGTGACTTACGGTTCAAGAGTTATTCACAGAAACATGGTTCTGAACTTTGCTGCCAGCCGCGAAAGCAAAAGTAACCAAGATCGAGCGTCTAGGATTTACTTGTCAATAGCTCGCCTGGGAAACATCCAGAGAAGTCAAAGACAGTGCTTCTACACTAATTGCCAGGCGCTGAGACGAATGCCGCCAAGATCAAGCGTCTAAGACTTACGATTCAAGAATTAGCCTCAGAAACAGTGGGAAACAGTGATTCTATACTAATTGCCAGGCGCTTAGACGAATGCCGCCAAGATCGAGCGTCTATGACTTACGGTTCAAGAATTAGCCTCAGAAACAGTGGTTCTGAACATGCTACCAATAGCTCACCTGGGAAACATCCAGAGAAGTCCAAGATAGTGTTTTTTAGACTGGCTGCCACGAGCTGAAACGAATGCAGCCAAGAGCGAGCGTCTGTGACTTACGGTTCAAGAGTTATTCGCAGAAACATGGTTCTGAACTTTGCTGCCAGCCGCGAAAGCGAAAATAACCAAGATCGAGCGTCTAGGATTTACTTGTCAATAGCTCGCCTGGGAAACATCCAGAGAAGTCAAAGAGAGTGCTTCTATACTAATTGCCAGGCGCTGAGACAAATGCCGCCAAGATCGAGCGTCTATGACTTACGGTTCAAGAATTAGCCTCAGAAACAGTGGTTCTGAACATGCTGCCAATAGCTCGCCTGGGAAACATCCAGAGAAGTCCAAGATAGTGTTTTTTAGACTGGCTGCCACGAGCTGAAACGAATGCAGCCAAGAGCGAGCGTCTGTGACTTACGGTTCAAGAGTTATTCACAGAAACATGGTTCTGAACTTTGCTGCCAGCCGCGAAAGCGAAAATAACCAAGATCGAGCGTCTAGGATTTACTTGTCAATAGCTCGCCTGCGAAATATCCAGAGAAGTCAAAGACAGTGCTTCTATACTAATTGCCAGGCGCTGAGATGAATGCCGCCAAGATCGAGCGTCTAAGACTTACGGTTCAAGAATTAGCCTCAGAAACAGTGGGAAACAGTGTTTCTATACTAATTGCCAGGCGCTGAGACGAATGCCGCCAAGATCAAGCGTCAAAGACTTACGGTTCAAGAATTAGCCTCAGAAACAGTGGTTCTGAACATGCTGCCAATAGCTCACCTGGGAAACATCCAGAGAAGTCCAAGATAGTGTTTTTTAGACTGGCTGCCACGAGCTGAAACGAATGCAGCCAAGAGCGAGCGTCTGTGACTTACGGTTCAAGAGTTATTCGCAGAAACATGGTTCTGAACTTTGCTGCCAGCCGCGAAAGCGAAAATAACCAAGATCGAGCGTCTAGGATTTACTTGTCAATAGCTCGCCTGCGAAACATCCAGAGAAGTCAAAGACAGTGCTTCTATACTAATTGCCAGGCGCTGAGATGAATGCCGCCAAGATCGAGCGTCTAAGACTTACGGTTCAAGAATTAGCCTCAGAAACAGTGGGAAACAGTGTTTCTATACTAATTGCCTGGCGCTGAGACGAATGCCGCCGAGATCGAGCGTCTATGACTTACGGTTCAAGAATTAGCCTCAGAAACAGTGGTTCTGAACATGCTGCCAATAGCTCACCTGGGAAACATCCAGAGAAGTCCAAGATAGTGTTTTTTAGACTGGCTGCCACGAGCTGAAACGAATGCAGCCAAGAGCGAGCGTCTATTACTTACGGTTCAAGAGTTATTCACAGACACATGGTTCAGAACTTTGCTGCCAGCCGCGAAAGCGAAAATAACCAAGATCGAGCGTCTAGGATTTACTTGTCAATAGCTCGCCTGGGAAACATCCAGTGAAGTCAAAGACAGTGCTTCTATACTAATTGCCAGGCGCTGAGACGAATGCCGCCAAGATCGAGCGTCTATGACTTACGGTTCAAGAATTAGCCTCAGAAACAGTGGTTTTGAACATGCTGCCAATAGCTCGCCTGGGAAACATCCAGAGAAGTCCAAGATAGTGTTTTTTAGACTGGCTGCCATGAGCTGAAACGAATGCAACCAAGAGCGAGCGTCTGTGACTTACGGTTCAAGAGTTATTCACAGAAACATGGTTCTGAACTTTGCTGCCAGCCGCGAAAGCGAAAGTAACCAAGATCGAGCGTCTAGGATTTACTTGTCAATAGCTCGCCTGGGAAACATCCAGAGAAGTCAAAGACAGTGCTTCTATACTAATTGCCAGGCGCTGAGACGAATGCCGCCAAGATCAAGCGTCTAAGACTTACGGTTCAAGAATTAGCCTCAGAAACAGTGGGAAACAGTGCTTCTATACTAATTGCCAGGCGCTGAGACGAATGCCGCCAAGATCGAGCGTCTATGACTTACTGTTCAAGAATTAGCCTCAGAAACAGTGGTTTTGAACATGCTGCCAATAGCTCGCCTGGGAAACATCCAGAGAAGTCCAAGATAGTGTTTTTTAGACTGGCTGCCACGAGCTGAAACGAATGCAACCAAGAGCGAGCGTCTGTGACTTACGGTTCAAGAGTTATTCACAGAAACATGGTTCTGAACTTTGCTGCCAGCCGCGAAAGCGAAAGTAACCAAGATCGAGCGTCTAGGATTTACTTGTCAATAGCTCGCCTGCGAAACATCCAGAGAAGTCAAAGACAGTGCTTCCATACTAATTGCCAGGCGCTGAGACGAATGCCGCCAAGATCTAGCGTCTATGACTTACGGTTCAAGAATTAGCATCAGAAACAGTGGGAAACAGTGCTTCTATACTAATTGCCATGCGCTGAGACGAATGCCGCCAAGATCGAGCGTCTATGACTTACGGTTCAAGAATTAGCCTCAGAAACATTGGTTCTGAACATGCTGCCAATAGCTCGCCTGGGAAACATCCAGAGAAGTCCAAGATAGTGTTTTTTAGACTGGCTGCCACGAGCTGAAACGAATGCAGCCAAGAGCGAGCGTCTATTACTTACGGTTCAAGAGTTATTCACAGAAACATGGTTCTGAACTTTGCTGCCAGCCGCGAAAGCGAAAATAACCAAGATCGAGCCTCTAGGATTTACTTGTCAATAGCTCGCCTGGGAAACATCCAGTGAAGTCAAAGACAGTGATTCTATACTAATTGCCAGGCGCTGAGACGAATGCCGCCAAGATCGAGCGTCTATGACTTACGGTTCAAGAATTAGCCTCAGAAACAGTGGGAAACAGTGCTTCTATACTAATTTCCAGGCGCTGAGACGAATGCCGCCAAGATCGAGCGTCTATGACTTACGGTTCAAGAATTAGCCTCAGAAACAGTGATTCTGAACATGCTGCCAATAGCTCGCCTGGGAAACATCCAGAGAAGTCCAAGATAGTGTTTTTTAGACTGGCTGCCACGAGCTGAAACGAATGCAGCCAAGAGCGAGCGTCTGTCACTTACGGTTCAAGATTTATTCACAGAAACATGGTTCTGAACTTTGCTGCCAGCCGCGAAAGCGAAAGTAACCAAGATCGAGCGTCTAGGATTTACTTGTCAATAGCTCGCCTGGGAAACATCCAGATAAGTCAAAGACAGTGCTTCTATACTAATTGCCAGGCGCTGAGACGAATGCCGCCAAGATCAAGCGTCTAAGACTTACGGTTCAAGAATTAGCCTCAGAAACAGTGGGAAACAGTGCTTCTATACTAATTGCCAGGCGCTGAGACGAATGCCGCCAAGATCGAGCGTCTATGACTTACGGTTCAAGAATTAGCCTCAGAAACAGTGGTTTTGAACATGCTGCCAATAGCTCGCCTGGGAAACATCCAGAGAAGTCCAAGATAGTGTTTTTTAGACTGGCTGCCACGAGCTGAAACGAATGCAACCAAGAGCGAGCGTCTGTGACTTACGGTTCAATAGTTATTCACAGAAACATGGTTCTGAACTTTGCTGCCAGCCGCGAAAGCGAAAGTAACCAAGATCGAGCGTCTAGGATTTACTTGTCAATAGCTCGCCTGAGAAACATCCAGAGAAGTCAAAGACAGTGCTTCTATACTAATTGCCAGGCGCTGAGACGAATGCCGCCAAGATCGAGCGTCTAAGACTTACGGTTCTAGAATTAGCCTCAGAAACAGTGGGAAACAGTGTTTCTATACTAATTGCCAGGCGCTGAGACGAATGCCGCCAAGATCAAGCGTCAAAGACTTACGGTTCAAGAATTAGCCTCAGAAACAGTGGGAAACAGTGCTTTTATACTAATTGCCAGGCGCTGAGACGAATGCCGCCAAGATCGAGCGTCTATGACTTACGGTTCAAGAATTAGCCTCAGAAACAGTGGTTCTAAACATGCTGCCAATAGCTCGCCTGGGAAACATCCAGAGAAGTCCAAAATAGTGTTTTTTAGACTGGCTGCCACGAGCTGAAACCAATGCAACCAAGAGCGAGCGTCTGTGACTTACGGTTCAAGAGTTATTCACAGAAACATGGTTCTGAACTTTGCTGCCAGCCGCGAAAGCGAAAGTAACCAAGATCGAGCATCTAGGATTTACTTGTCAATAGCTCGCCTGGGAAACATCCAGAGAAGTCAAAGACAGTGCTTCTATACTAATTGCCAGGCGCTGAGACGAATGCCGCCAAGATCGAGCGTCTAAGACTTACGGTTCAAGAATTAGCCTCAGAAACAGTGGGAAACAGTGTTTCTATACTAATTGCCAGGCGCTGAGACGAATGCCGCCAAGATCAAGCGTCAAAGACTTACGGTTCAAGAATTAGCCTCAGAAACAGTGGTTGTGAACATGCTGCCAATAGCTCGCCTGGGAAACATCCAGAGAAGTCCAAGATAGTGTTTTTTAGACTGGCTGCCACGAGCTGAAACCAATGCAACCAAGAGCGAGCGTCTGTGACTTACGGTTCAAGAGTTATTCACAGAAACATGGTTCTGAACTTTGCTGCCAGCCGCGAAAGCGAAAGTAACCAAGATCGAGCGTCTAGGATTTACTTGTCAATAGCTCGCCTGGGAAACATCCAGAGAAGTCAAAGACAGTGCTTCTATACTAATTGCCAGGCGCTGAGACGAATGCCGCCAAGATCGAGCGTCTAAGACTTACGGTTCAAGAATTAGCCTCAGAAACAGTGGGAAACAGTGTTTCTATACTAATTGCCAGGCGCTGAGACGAATGCCGCCAAGATCGAGCGTCTATGACTTACGGTTCAAGAATTAGCCTCAGAAACAGTGGTTCTGAACATGCTGCCAATAGCTCGCCTGGGAAACATCCAGAGAAGTCCAAGATAGTGTTTTTTTAGACTGGCTGCCACGAGCTGAAACGAATGCAGCCAAGAGCGAGCGTCTGTGACTTACAGTTCAAGAGTTATTCGCAGAAACATGGTTCTGAACTTTGCTGCCAGCCGCGAAAGCGAAAATAACCAAGATCGAGCGTCTAGGATTTACTTGTCAATAGCTCGCCTGGGAAACATCCAGATAAGTCAAAGACAGTGCTTCTATACTAATTGCCAGGCGCTGAGACGAATGCCGCCAAGATCAAGCGTCTAAGACTTACGATTCAAGAATTAGCCTCAGAAACAGTGGGAAACAGTGATTCTATACTAATTGCCAGGCGCTTAGACGAATGCCGCCAAGATCGAGCGTCTATGACTTACGGTTCAAGAATTAGCCTCAGAAACAGTGGTTCTGAACATGCTGCCAATAGCTCACCTGGGAAACATCCAGAGAAGTCCAAGATAGTGTTTTTTAGACTGGCTGCCACGAGCTGAAACGAATGCAGCCAAGAGCGAGCGTCTGTGACTTACGGTTCAAGAGTTATTCGCAGAAACATGGTTCTGAACTTTGCTGCCAGCCGCGAAAGCGAAAATAACCAAGATCGAGCGTCTAGGATTTACTTGTCAATAGCTCGCCTGGGAAACATCCAGAGAAGTCAAAGAGAGTGCTTCTATACTAATTGCCAGGCGCTGAGACAAATGCCGCCAAGATCGAGCGTCTATGATTTACGGTTCAAGAATTAGCCTCAGAAACAGTGGTTCTGAACATGCTGCCAATAGCTCGCCTGGGAAACATCCAGAGAAGTCCAAGATAGTGTTTTTTAGACTGGCTGCCACGAGCTGAAACGAATGCAACCAAGAGCGAGCGTCTGTGACTTACGGTTCAAGAGTTATTCACAGAAACATGGTTCTGAACTTTGCTGCCAGCCGCGAAAGCGAAAATAACCAAGATCGAGCGTCTAGGATTTACTTGTCAATAGCTCGCCTGCGAAATATCCAGAGAAGTCAAAGACAGTGCTTCTATACTAATTGCCAGGCGCTGAGATGAATGCCGCCAAGATCGAGCGTCTAAGACTTACGGTTCAAGAATTAGCCTCAGAAACAGTGGGAAACAGTGTTTCTATACTAATTGCCAGGCGCTGAGACGAATGCCGCCAAGATCAAGCGTCAAAGACTTACGGTTCAAGAATTAGCCTCAGAAACAGTGGTTCTGAACATGCTGCCAATAGCTCACCTGGGAAACATCCAGAGAAGTCCAAGATAGTGTTTTTTAGACTGGCTGCCACGAGCTGAAACGAATGCAGCCAAGAGCGAGCGTCTGTGACTTACGGTTCAAGAGTTATTCGCAGAAACATGGTTCTGAACTTTGCTGCCAGCCGCGAAAGCGAAAATAACCAAGATCGAGCGTCTAGGATTTACTTGTCAATAGCTCGCCTGCGAAACATCCAGAGAAGTCAAAGACAGTGCTTCTATACTAATTGCCAGGCGCTGAGATGAATGCCGCCAAGATCGAGCGTCTAAGACTTACGGTTCAAGAATTAGCCTCAGAAACAGTGGGAAACAGTGTTTCTATACTAATTGCCTGGCGCTGAGACGAATGCCGCCGAGATCGAGCGTCTATGACTTACGGTTCAAGAATTAGCCTCAGAAACAGTGGTTCTGAACATGCTGCCAATAGCTCACCTGGGAAACATCCAGAGAAGTCCAAGATAGTGTTTTTTAGACTGGCTGCCACGAGCTGAAACGAATGCAGCCAAGAGCGAGCGTCTATTACTTACGGTTCAAGAGTTATTCACAGAAACATGGTTCAGAACTTTGCTGCCAGCCGCGAAAGCGAAAATAACCAAGATCGAGCGTCTAGGATTTACTTGTCAATAGCTCGCCTGGGAAACATCCAGTGAAGTCAAAGACAGTGCTTCTATACTAATTGCCAGGCGCTGAGACGAATGCCGCCAAGATCGAGCGTCTATGACTTACGGTTCAAGAATTAGCCTCAGAAACAGTGGTTTTGAACATGCTGCCAATAGCTCGCCTGGGAAACATCCAGAGAAGTCCAAGATAGTGTTTTTTAGACTGGCTGCCACGAGCTGAAACGAATGCAACCAAGAGCGAGCGTCTGTGACTTACGGTTCAAGAGTTATTCACAGAAACATGGTTCTGAACTTTGCTGCCAGCCGCGAAAGCGAAAGTAACCAAGATCGAGCGTCTAGGATTTACTTGTCAATAGCTCGCCTGGGAAACATCCAGAGAAGTCAAAGACAGTGCTTCTATACTAATTGCCAGGCGCTGAGACGAATGCCGCCAAGATCAAGCGTCTAAGACTTACGGTTCAAGAATTAGCCTCAGAAACAGTGGGAAACAGTGCTTCTATACTAATTGCCAGGCGCTGAGACGAATGCCGCCAAGATCGAGCGTCTATGACTTACTGTTCAAGAATTAGCCTCAGAAACAGTGGTTTTGAACATGCTGCCAATAGCTCGCCTGGGAAACATCCAGAGAAGTCCAAGATAGTGTTTTTTAGACTGGCTGCCACGAGCTGAAACGAATGCAACCAAGAGCGAGCGTCTGTGACTTACGGTTCAAGAGTTATTCACAGAAACATGGTTCTGAACTTTGCTGCCAGCCGCGAAAGCGAAAGTAACCAAGATCGAGCGTCTAGGATTTACTTGTCAATAGCTCGCCTGCGAAACATCCAGAGAAGTCAAAGACAGTGCTTCCATACTAATTGCCAGGCGCTGAGACGAATGCCGCCAAGATCTAGCGTCTATGACTTACGGTTCAAGAATTAGCATCAGAAACAGTGGGAAACAGTGCTTCTATACTAATTGCCATGCGCTGAGACGAATGCCGCCAAGATCGAGCGTCTATGACTTACGGTTCAAGAATTAGCCTCAGAAACATTGGTTCTGAACATGCTGCCAATAGCTCGCCTGGGAAACATCCAGAGAAGTCCAAGATAGTGTTTTTTAGACTGGCTGCCACGAGCTGAAACGAATGCAGCCAAGAGCGAGCGTCTATTACTTACGGTTCAAGAGTTATTCACAGAAACATGGTTCTGAACTTTGCTGCCAGCCGCGAAAGCGAAAATAACCAAGATCGAGCCTCTAGGATTTACTTGTCAATAGCTCGCCTGGGAAACATCCAGTGAAGTCAAAGACAGTGATTCTATACTAATTGCCAGGCGCTGAGACGAATGCCGCCAAGATCGAGCGTCTATGACTTACGGTTCAAGAATTAGCCTCAGAAACAGTGGGAAACAGTGCTTCTATAATAATTTCCAGGCGCTGAGACGAATGCCGCCAAGATCGAGCGTCTATGACTTACGGTTCAAGAATTAGCCTCAGAAACAGTGATTCTGAACATGCTGCCAATAGCTCGCCTGGGAAACATCCAGAGAAGTCCAAGATAGTGTTTTTTAGACTGGCTGCCACGAGCTGAAACGAATGCAGCCAAGAGCGAGCGTCTGTCACTTACGGTTCAAGATTTATTCACAGAAACATGGTTCTGAACTTTGCTGCCAGCCGCGAAAGCGAAAGTAACCAAGATCGAGCGTCTAGGATTTACTTGTCAATAGCTCGCCTGGGAAACATCCAGATAAGTCAAAGACAGTGCTTCTATACTAATTGCCAGGCGCTGAGACGAATGCCGCCAAGATCAAGCGTCTAAGACTTACGGTTCAAGAATTAGCCTCAGAAACAGTGGGAAACAGTGCTTCTATACTAATTGCCAGGCGCTGAGACGAATGCCGCCAAGATCGAGCGTCTATGACTTACGGTTCAAGAATTAGCCTCAGAAACAGTGGTTCTGAACATGCTGCCAATAGCTCACCTGGGAAACATCCAGAGAAGTCCAAGATAGTGTTTTTTAGACTGGCTGCCACGAGCTGAAACGAATGCAGCCAAGAGCGAGCGTCTGTCACTTACGGTTCAAGATTTATTCACAGAAACATGGTTCTGAACTTTGCTGCCAGCCGCGAAAGCGAAAGTAACCAAGATCGAGCGTCTAGGATTTACTTGTCAATAGCTCGACTGGGAAACATCCAGATAAGTCAAAGACAGTGCTTCTATACTAATTGCCAGGCGCTGAGACGAATGCCGCCAAGATCAAGCGTCTAAGACTTACGGTTCAAGAATTAGCCTCAGAAACAGTGGGAAACAGTGCTTCTATACTAATTGCCTGGCGCTGAGACGAATGCCGCCAAGATCGAGCGTCTATGACTTACGGTTCAAGAATTAGCCTCAGAAACAGTGGTTTTGAACATGCTGCCAATAGCTCGCCTGGGAAACATCCAGAGAAGTCCAAGATAGTGTTTTTTAGACTGGCTGCCACGATCTGAAACGAATGCAACCAAGAGCGAGCGTCTGTGACTTACGGTTCAAGAGTTATTCACAGAAACATGGTTCTGAACTTTGCTGCCAGCCGCGAAAGCGAAAGTAACCAAGATCGAGCGTCTAGGATTTACTTGTCAATAGCTCGCCTGAGAAACATCCAGAGAAGTCAAAGACAGTGCTTCTATACTAATTGCCAGGCGCTGAGACGAATGCCGCCAAGATCGAGCGTCTAAGACTTACGGTTCAAGAATTAGCCTCAGAAACAGTGGGAAACAGTGTTTCTATACTAATTGCCAGGCGCTGAGACGAATGCCGCCAAGATCAAGCGTCAAAGACTTACGGTTCAAGAATTAGCCTCAGAAACAGTGGGAAACAGTGCTTTTATACTAATTGCCAGGCGCTGAGACGAATGCCGCCAAGATCGAGCGTCTATGACTTACGGTTCAAGAATTAGCCTCAGAAACAGTGGTTCTAAACATGCTGCCAATAGCTCGCCTGGGAAACATCCAGAGAAGTCCAAGATAGTGTTTTTTAGACTGGCTGCCACGAGCTGAAACCAATGCAACCAAGAGCGAGCGTCTGTGACTTACGGTTCAAGAGTTATTCACAGAAACATGGTTCTGAACTTTGCTGCCAGCCGCGAAAGCGAAAATAACCAAGATCGAGCGTCTAGGATTTACTTGTCAATAGCCCGCCTGCGAAACATCCAGAGAAGTCAAAGACAGTGCTTCTATACTAATTGCCAGGCGCTGAGATGAATGCCGCCAAGATCGAGCGTCTAAGACTTACGGTTCAAGAATTAGCCTCAGAAACAGTGGGAAACAGTGTTTCTATACTAATTGCCAGGCGCTGAGACGAATGCCGCCAAGATCGAGCGTCTATGACTTACGGTTCAAGAATTAGCCTCAGAAACAGTGGTTCTGAACATGCTGCCAATAGCTCACCTGGGAAAGATCCAGAGAAGTCCAAGATAGTGTTTTTTAGACTGGCTGCCACGAGCTGAAACGAATGCAGCCAAGAGCGAGCGTCTGTCACTTACGGTTCAAGATTTATTCACAGAAACATGGTTCTGAACTTTGCTGCCAGCCGCGAAAGCGAAAGTAACCAAGATCGAGCGTCTAGGATTTACTTGTCAATAGCTCGCCTGGGAAACATCCAGATAAGTCAAAGACAGTGCTTCTATACTAATTGCCAGGCGCTGAGACGAATGCCGCCAAGATCAAGCGTCTAAGACTTACGGTTCAAGAATTAGCCTCAGAAACAGTGGGAAACAGTGTTTCTATACTAATTGCCAGGCGCTGAGACGAATGCCGCCAAGATCAAGCGTCAAAGACTTACGGTTCAAGAATTAGCCTCAGAAACAGTGGGAAACAGTGCTTTTATACTAATTGCCAGGCGCTGAGACGAATGCCGCCAAGATCGAGCGTCTATGACTTACGGTTCAAGAATTAGCCTCAGAAACAGTGGTTCTAAACATGCTGCCAATAGCTCGCCTGGGAAACATCCAGAGAAGTCCAAAATAGTGTTTTTTAGACTGGCTGCCACGAGCTGAAACCAATGCAACCAAGAGCGAGCGTCTGTGACTTACGGTTCAAGAGTTATTCACAGAAACATGGTTCTGAACTTTGCTGCCAGCCGCGAAAGCGAAAGTAACCAAGATCGAGCATCTAGGATTTACTTGTCAATAGCTCGCCTGGGAAACATCCAGAGAAGTCAAAGACAGTGCTTCTATACTAATTGCCAGGCGCTGAGACGAATGCCGCCAAGATCGAGCGTCTAAGACTTACGGTTCAAGAATTAGCCTCAGAAACAGTGGGAAACAGTGTTTCTATACTAATTGCCAGGCGCTGAGACGAATGCCGCCAAGATCAAGCGTCAAAGACTTACGGTTCAAGAATTAGCCTCAGAAACAGTGGTTGTGAACATGCTGCCAATAGCTCGCCTGGGAAACATCCAGAGAAGTCCAAGATAGTGTTTTTTAGACTGGCTGCCACGAGCTGAAACCAATGCAACCAAGAGCGAGCGTCTGTGACTTACGGTTCAAGAGTTATTCACAGAAACATGGTTCTGAACTTTGCTGCCAGCCGCGAAAGCGAAAGTAACCAAGATCGAGCGTCTAGGATTTACTTGTCAATAGCTCGCCTGGGAAACATCCAGAGAAGTCAAAGACAGTGCTTCTATACTAATTGCCAGGCGCTGAGACGAATGCCGCCAAGATCGAGCGTCTAAGACTTACGGTTCAAGAATTAGCCTCAGAAACAGTGGGAAACAGTGTTTCTATACTAATTGCCAGGCGCTGAGACGAATGCCGCCAAGATCAAGCGTCAAAGACTTACGGTTCAAGAATTAGCCTCAGAAACAGTGGGAAACAGTGCTTTTATACTAATTGCCAGGCGCTGAGACGAATGCCGCCAAGATCGAGCGTCTATGACTTACGGTTCAAGAATTAGCCTCAGAAACAGTGGTTCTGAACATGCTGCCAATAGCTCGCCTGGGAAACATCCAGAGAAGTCCAAGATAGTGTTTTTTTAGACTGGCTGCCACGAGCTGAAACGAATGCAGCCAAGAGCGAGCGTCTGTGACTTACAGTTCAAGAGTTATTCGCAGAAACATGGTTCTGAACTTTGCTGCCAGCCGCGAAAGCGAAAATAACCAAGATCGAGCGTCTAGGATTTACTTGTCAATAGCTCGCCTGGGAAACATCCAGATAAGTCAAAGACAGTGCTTCTATACTAATTGCCAGGCGCTGAGACAAATGCCGCCAAGATCGAGCATCTATGACTTACGGTTCAAGAATTAGCCTCAGAAACAGTGGTTCTGAACATGCTGCCAATAGCTCGCCTGGGAAACATCCAGAGAAGTCCAAGATAGTGTTTTTTAGACTGGCTGCCACGAGCTGAAACGAATGCAGCCAAGAGCGAGCGTCTGTGACTTACGGTTCAAGAGTTATTCACAGAAACATGGTTCTGAACTTTGCTGCCAGCCGCGAAAGCGAAAATAACCAAGATCGAGCGTCTAGGATTTACTTGTCAATAGCTCGCCTGCGAAACATTCAGAGAAGTCAAAGACAGTGCTTCTATACTAATTGCCAGGCGCTGAGATGAATGCCGCCAAGATCGAGCGTCTAAGACTTACGGTTCAAGAATTAGCCTCAGAAACAGTGGGAAACAGTGTTTCTATACTAATTGCCAGGCGCTGAGACGAATGCCGCCAAGATCGAGCGTCTATGACTTACGGTTCAAGAATTAGCCTCAGAAACAGTGGTTCTGAACATGCTGCCAATAGCTCACCTGGGAAAGATCCAGAGAAGTCCAAGATAGTGTTTTTTAGACTGGCTGCCACGAGCTGAAACGAATGCAGCCAAGAGCGAGCGTCTGTCACTTACGGTTCAAGATTTATTCACAGAAACATGGTTCTGAACTTTGCTGCCAGCCGCGAAAGCGAAAGTAACCAAGATCGAGCGTCTAGGATTTACTTGTCAATAGCTCGCCTGGGAAACATCCAGAGAAGTCAAAGACAGTGCTTCTACACTAATTGCCAGGCGCTGAGACGAATGCAGCCAAGATCAAGCGTCTAAGACTTACGATTCAAGAATTAGCCTCAGAAACAGTGGGAAACAGTGATTCTATACTAATTGCCAGGCGCTTAGACGAATGCCGCCAAGATCGAGCGTCTATGACTTACGGTTCAAGAATTAGCCTCAGAAACAGTGGTTCTGAACATGCTGCCAATAGCTCGCCTGGGAAACATCCAGAGAAGTCCAAGATAATGTTTTTTAGACTGGCTGCCACGAGCTGAAACGAATGCAACCAAGAGCGAGCGTCTGTGACTTACGGTTCAAGAGTTATTCACAGAAACATGGTTCTGAACTTTGCTGCCAGCCGCGAAAGCGAAAATAACCAAGATCGAGCGTCTAGGATTTACTTGTCAATAGCTCGCCTGGGAAACATCCAGAGAAGTCAAAGACAGTGCTTCTATACTATTTGCCAGGCGCTGAGACGAATGCCGCCAAGATCGAGCGTCTAAGACTTACGGTTCAAGAATTAGCCTCAGAAACAGTGGGAAACAGTGTTTCTATACTAATTGACAGGCGCTGAGACGAATGCCGCCAAGATCAAGCGTCAAAGACTTACGGTTCAAGAATTAGCCTCAGAAACAGTGGGAAACAGTGCTTTTATACTAATTGCCAGGCGCTGAGACGAATGCCGCCAAAATCGAGCGTCTATGACTTACGGTTCAAGAATTAGCCTCAGAAACAGTGGTTCTGAACATGCTGCCAATAGCTCACCTGGGAAACATCCAGAGAAGTCCAAGATAGTGTTTTTTAGACTGGCTGCCACGAGCTGAAACGAATGCAGCCAAGAGCGAGCGTCTGTCACTTACGGTTCAAGATTTATTCACAGAAACATGGTTCTGAACTTTGCTGCCAGCCGCGAAAGCGAAAGTAACCAAGATCGAGCGTCTAAGACTTACGGTTCAAGAATTAGCCTCAGAAACAGTGGGAAACAGTGCTTCTATACTAATTGCCAGGCGCTGAGACGAATGCCGCCAAGATCGAGCGTCTATGACTTACGGTTCAAGAATTAGCCTCAGAAACAGTGGTTTTGAACATGCTGCCAATAGCTCGCCTGGGAAACATCCAGAGAAGTCCAAGATAGTGTTTTTTAGACTGGCTGCCACGAGCTGAAACGAATGCAACCAAGAGCGAGCGTCTGTGACTTACGGTTCAAGAGTTATTCACAGAAACATGGTTCTGAACTTTGCTGCCAGCCGCGAAAGCGAAAGTAACCAAGATCGAGCGTCTAGGATTTACTTGTCAATAGCTCGCCTGGGAAACATCCAGATAAGTCAAAGACAGTGCTTCTATACTAATTGCCAGGCGCTGAGACGAATGCCGCCAAGATCAAGCGTCTAAGACTTACGGTTCAAGAATTAGCCTCAGAAACAGTGGGAAACAGTGCTTCTATACTAATTGCCAGGCGCTGAGACGAATGCCGCCAAGATCGAGCGTCTATGACTTACGGTTCAAGAATTAGCCTCAGAAACAGTGGTTCTGAACATGCTGCCAATAGCTCACCTGGGAAACATCCAGAGAAGTCCAAGATAGTGTTTTTTAGACTGGCTGCCACGAGCTGAAACGAATGCAGCCAAGAGCGAGCGTCTGTCACTTACGGTTCAAGATTTATTCACAGAAACATGGTTCTGAACTTTGCTGCCAGCCGCGAAAGCGAAAGTAACCAAGATCGAGCGTCTAGGATTTACTTGTCAATAGCTCGACTGGGAAACATCCAGATAAGTCAAAGACAGTGCTTCTATACTAATTGCCAGGCGCTGAGACGAATGCCGCCAAGATCAAGCGTCTAAGACTTACGGTTCAAGAATTAGCCTCAGAAACAGTGGGAAACAGTGCTTCTATACTAATTGCCTGGCGCTGAGACGAATGCCGCCAAGATCGAGCGTCTATGACTTACGGTTCAAGAATTAGCCTCAGAAACAGTGGTTTTGAACATGCTGCCAATAGCTCGCCTGGGAAACATCCAGAGAAGTCCAAGATAGTGTTTTTTAGACTGGCTGCCACGATCTGAAACGAATGCAACCAAGAGCGAGCGTCTGTGACTTACGGTTCAAGAGTTATTCACAGAAACATGGTTCTGAACTTTGCTGCCAGCCGCGAAAGCGAAAGTAACCAAGATCGAGCGTCTAGGATTTACTTGTCAATAGCTCGCCTGAGAAACATCCAGAGAAGTCAAAGACAGTGCTTCTATACTAATTGCCAGGCGCTGAGACGAATGCCGCCAAGATCAAGCGTCTAAGACTTACGGTTCAAGAATTAGCCTCAGAAACAGTGGGAAACAGTGTTTCTATACTAATTGCCAGGCGCTGAGACGAATGCCGCCAAGATCAAGCGTCAAAGACTTACGGTTCAAGAATTAGCCTCAGAAACAGTGGGAAACAGTGCTTTTATACTAATTGCCAGGCGCTGAGACGAATGCCGCCAAGATCGAGCGTCTATGACTTACGGTTCAAGAATTAGCCTCAGAAACAGTGGTTCTAAACATGCTGCCAATAGCTCGCCTGGGAAACATCCAGAGAAGTCCAAGATAGTGTTTTTTAGACTGGCTGCCACGAGCTGAAACCAATGCAACCAAGAGCGAGCGTCTGTGACTTACGGTTCAAGAGTTATTCACAGAAACATGGTTCTGAACTTTGCTGCCAGCCGCGAAAGCGAAAATAACCAAGATCGAGCGTCTAGGATTTACTTGTCAATAGCCCGCCTGCGAAACATCCAGAGAAGTCAAAGACAGTGCTTCTATACTAATTGCCAGGCGCTGAGATGAATGCCGCCAAGATCGAGCGTCTAAGACTTACGGTTCAAGAATTAGCCTCAGAAACAGTGGGAAACAGTGTTTCTATACTAATTGCCAGGCGCTGAGACGAATGCCGCCAAGATCGAGCGTCTATGACTTACGGTTCAAGAATTAGCCTCAGAAACAGTGGTTCTGAACATGCTGCCAATAGCTCACCTGGGAAAGATCCAGAGAAGTCCAAGATAGTGTTTTTTAGACTGGCTGCCACGAGCTGAAACGAATGCAGCCAAGAGCGAGCGTCTGTCACTTACGGTTCAAGATTTATTCACAGAAACATGGTTCTGAACTTTGCTGCCAGCCGCGAAAGCGAAAGTAACCAAGATCGAGCGTCTAGGATTTACTTGTCAATAGCTCGCCTGGGAAACATCCAGATAAGTCAAAGACAGTGCTTCTATACTAATTGCCAGGCGCTGAGACGAATGCCGCCAAGATCAAGCGTCTAAGACTTACGGTTCAAGAATTAGCCTCAGAAACAGTGGGAAACAGTGCTTCTATACTAATTGCCAGGCGCTGAGACGAATGCCGCCAAGATCGAGCGTCTATGACTTACGGTTCAAGAATTAGCCTCAGAAACAGTGGTTTTGAACATGCTGCCAATAGCTCGCCTGGGAAACATCCAGAGAAGTCCAAGATAGTGTTTTTTAGACTGGCTGCCACGAGCTGAAACGAATGCAACCAAGAGCGAGCGTCTGTGACTTACGGTTCAAGAGTTATTCACAGAAACATGGTTCTGAACTTTGCTGCCAGCCGCGAAAGCGAAAGTAACCAAGATCGAGCGTCTAGGATTTACTTGTCAATAGCTCGCCTGGGAAACATCCAGAGAAGTCAAAGACAGTGCTTCTACACTAATTGCCAGGCGCTGAGACGAATGCCGCCAAGATCAAGCGTCTAAGACTTACGATTCAAGAATTAGCCTCAGAAACAGTGGGAAACAGTGATTCTATACTAATTGCCAGGCGCTTAGACGAATGCCGCCAAGATCGAGCGTCTATGACTTACGGTTCAAGAATTAGCCTCAGAAACAGTGGTTCTGAACATGCTGCCAATAGCTCGCCTGGGAAACATCCAGAGAAGTCCAAGATAATGTTTTTTAGACTGGCTGCCACGAGCTGAAACGAATGCAACCAAGAGCGAGCGTCTGTGACTTACGGTTCAAGAGTTATTCACAGAAACATGGTTCTGAACTTTGCTGCCAGCCGCGAAAGCGAAAATAACCAAGATCGAGCGTCTAGGATTTACTTGTCAATAGCTCGCCTGGGAAACATCCAGAGAAGTCAAAGACAGTGCTTCTATACTATTTGCCAGGCGCTGAGACGAATGCCGCCAAGATCGAGCGTCTAAGACTTACGGTTCAAGAATTAGCCTCAGAAACAGTGGGAAACAGTGTTTCTATACTAATTGACAGGCGCTGAGACGAATGCCGCCAAGATCAAGCGTCAAAGACTTACGGTTCAAGAATTAGCCTCAGAAACAGTGGGAAACAGTGCTTTTATACTAATTGCCAGGCGCTGAGACGAATGCCGCCAAAATCGAGCGTCTATGACTTACGGTTCAAGAATTAGCCTCAGGAACAGTGGTTCTGAACATGCTGCCAATAGCTCACCTGGGAAACATCCAGAGAAGTCCAAGATAGTGTTTTTTAGACTGGCTGCCACGAGCTGAAACGAATGCAGCCAAGAGCGAGCGTCTGTCACTTACGGTTCAAGATTTATTCACAGAAACATGGTTCTGAACTTTGCTGCCAGCCGCGAAAGCGAAAGTAACCAAGATCGAGCGTCTAAGACTTACGGTTCAAGAATTAGCCTCAGAAACAGTGGGAAACAGTGCTTCTATACTAATTGCCAGGCGCTGAGACGAATGCCGCCAAGATCGAGCGTCTATGACTTACGGTTCAAGAATTAGCCTCAGAAACAGTGGTTTTGAACATGCTGCCAATAGCTCGCCTGGGAAACATCCAGAGAAGTCCAAGATAGTGTTTTTTAGACTGGCTGCCACGAGCTGAAACGAATGCAACCAAGAGCGAGCGTCTGTGACTTACGGTTCAAGAGTTATTCACAGAAACATGGTTCTGAACTTTGCTGCCAGCCGCGAAAGCGAAAGTAACCAAGATCGAGCGTCTAGGATTTACTTGTCAATAGCTCGCCTGGGAAACATCCAGAGAAGTCAAAGACAGTGCTTCCATACTAATTGCCAGGCGCTGAGACGAATGCCGCCAAGATCGAGCGTCTAAGACTTACGGTTCAAGAATTAGCCTCAGAAACAGTGGGAAACAGTGTTTCTATACTAATTGCCAGGCGCTGAGACGAATGCCGCCAAGATCAAGCGTCAAAGACTTACGGTTCAAGAATTAGCCTCAGAAACAGTGGGAAACAGTGCTTTTATACTAATTGCCAGGCGCTGAGACGAATGCCGCCAAGATCGAGCGTCTATGACTTACGGTTCAAGAATTAGCCTCAGAAACAGTGGTTCTGAACATGCTGCCAATAGCTCGCCTGGGAAACATCCAGAGAAGTCCAAGATAGTGTTTTTTTAGACTGGCTGCCACGAGCTGAAACGAATGCAGCCAAGAGCGAGCGTCTGTGACTTACGGTTCAAGAGTTATTCACAGAAACATGGTTCTGAACTTTGCTGCCAGCCGCGAAAGCAAAAGTAACCAAGATCGAGCGTCTAGGATTTACTTGTCAATAGCTCGCCTGGGAAACATCCAGAGAAGTCAAAGACAGTGCTTCTACACTAATTGCCAGGCGCTGAGACGAATGCCGCCAAGATCAAGCGTCTAAGACTTACGATTCAAGAATTAGCCTCAGAAACAGTGGGAAACAGTGATTCTATACTAATTGCCAGGCGCTTAGACGAATGCCGCCAAGATCGAGCGTCTATGACTTACGGTTCAAGAATTAGCCTCAGAAACAGTGGTTCTGAACATGCTACCAATAGCTCACCTGGGAAACATCCAGAGAAGTCCAAGATAGTGTTTTTTAGACTGGCTGCCACGAGCTGAAACGAATGCAGCCAAGAGCGAGCGTCTGTGACTTACGGTTCAAGAGTTATTCGCAGAAACATGGTTCTGAACTTTGCTGCCAGCCGCGAAAGCGAAAATAACCAAGATCGAGCGTCTAGGATTTACTTGTCAATAGCTCGCCTGGGAAACATCCAGAGAAGTCAAAGAGAGTGCTTCTATACTAATTGCCAGGCGCTGAGACAAATGCCGCCAAGATCGAGCGTCTATGACTTACGGTTCAAGAATTAGCCTCAGAAACAGTGGTTCTGAACATGCTGCCAATAGCTCGCCTGGGAAACATCCAGAGAAGTCCAAGATAGTGTTTTTTAGACTGGCTGCCACGAGCTGAAACGAATGCAGCCAAGAGCGAGCGTCTGTGACTTACGGTTCAAGAGTTATTCACAGAAACATGGTTCTGAACTTTGCTGCCAGCCGCGAAAGCGAAAATAACCAAGATCGAGCGTCTAGGATTTACTTGTCAATAGCTCGCCTGGGAAACATCCAGATAAGTCAAAGACAGTGCTTCTATACTAATTGCCAGGCGCTGAGACGAATGCCGCCAAGATCAAGCGTCTAAGACTTACGGTTCAAGAATTAGCCTCAGAAACAGTGGGAAACAGTGCTTCTATACTAATTGCCAGGCGCTGAGACGAATGCCGCCAAGATCGAGCGTCTATGACTTACGGTTCAAGAATTAGCCTCAGAAACAGTGGTTTTGAACATGCTGCCAATAGCTCGCCTGGGAAACATCCAGAGAAGTCCAAGATAGTGTTTTTTAGACTGGCTGCCACGAGCTGAAACGAATGCAACCAAGAGCGAGCGTCTGTGACTTACGGTTCAAGAGTTATTCACAGAAACATGGTTCTGAACTTTGCTGCCAGCCGCGAAAGCGAAAGTAACCAAGATCGAGCGTCTAGGATTTACTTGTCAATAGCTCGCCTGGGAAACATCCAGAGAAGTCAAAGACAGTGCTTCTACACTAATTGCCAGGCGCTGAGACGAATGCCGCCAAGATCAAGCGTCTAAGACTTACGATTCAAGAATTAGCCTCAGAAACAGTGGGAAACAGTGATTCTATACTAATTGCCAGGCGCTTAGACGAATGCCGCCAAGATCGAGCGTCTATGACTTACGGTTCAAGAATTAGCCTCAGAAACAGTGGTTCTGAACATGCTGCCAATAGCTCGCCTGGGAAACATCCAGAGAAGTCCAAGATAATGTTTTTTAGACTGGCTGCCACGAGCTGAAACGAATGCAACCAAGAGCGAGCGTCTGTGACTTACGGTTCAAGAGTTATTCACAGAAACATGGTTCTGAACTTTGCTGCCAGCCGCGAAAGCGAAAATAACCAAGATCGAGCGTCTAGGATTTACTTGTCAATAGCTCGCCTGGGAAACATCCAGAGAAGTCAAAGACAGTGCTTCTATACTATTTGCCAGGCGCTGAGACGAATGCCGCCAAGATCGAGCGTCTAAGACTTACGGTTCAAGAATTAGCCTCAGAAACAGTGGGAAACAGTGTTTCTATACTAATTGACAGGCGCTGAGACGAATGCCGCCAAGATCAAGCGTCAAAGACTTACGGTTCAAGAATTAGCCTCAGAAACAGTGGGAAACAGTGCTTTTATACTAATTGCCAGGCGCTGAGACGAATGCCGCCAAAATCGAGCGTCTATGACTTACGGTTCAAGAATTAGCCTCAGAAACAGTGGTTCTGAACATGCTGCCAATAGCTCACCTGGGAAACATCCAGAGAAGTCCAAGATAGTGTTTTTTAGACTGGCTGCCACGAGCTGAAACGAATGCAGCCAAGAGCGAGCGTCTGTCACTTACGGTTCAAGATTTATTCACAGAAACATGGTTCTGAACTTTGCTGCCAGCCGCGAAAGCGAAAGTAACCAAGATCGAGCGTCTAAGACTTACGGTTCAAGAATTAGCCTCAGAAACAGTGGGAAACAGTGCTTCTATACTAATTGCCAGGCGCTGAGACGAATGCCGCCAAGATCAAGCGTCTAAGACTTACGATTCAAGAATTAGCCTCAGAAACAGTGGGAAACAGTGATTCTATACTAATTGCCAGGCGCTTAGACGAATGCCGCCAAGATCGAGCGTCTATGACTTACGGTTCAAGAATTAGCCTCAGAAACAGTGGTTCTGAACATGCTACCAATAGCTCACCTGGGAAACATCCAGAGAAGTCCAAGATAGTGTTTTTTAGACTGGCTGCCACGAGCTGAAACGAATGCAGCCAAGAGCGAGCGTCTGTGACTTACGGTTCAAGAGTTATTCGCAGAAACATGGTTCTGAACTTTGCTGCCAGCCGCGAAAGCGAAAATAACCAAGATCGAGCGTCTAGGATTTACTTGTCAATAGCTCGCCTGGGAAACATCCAGAGAAGTCAAAGAGAGTGCTTCTATACTAATTGCCAGGCGCTGAGACAAATGCCGCCAAGATCGAGCGTCTATGACTTACGGTTCAAGAATTAGCCTCAGAAACAGTGGTTCTGAACATGCTGCCAATAGCTCGCCTGGGAAACATCCAGAGAAGTCCAAGATAGTGTTTTTTAGACTGGCTGCCACGAGCTGAAACGAATGCAGCCAAGAGCGAGCGTCTGTGACTTACGGTTCAAGAGTTATTCACAGAAACATGGTTCTGAACTTTGCTGCCAGCCGCGAAAGCGAAAATAACCAAGATCGAGCGTCTAGGATTTACTTGTCAATAGCTCGCCTGCGAAATATCCAGAGAAGTCAAAGACAGTGCATCTATACTAATTGCCAGGCGCTGAGATGAATGCCGCCAAGATCGAGCGTCTAAGACTTACGGTTCAAGAATTAGCCTCAGAAACAGTGGGAAACAGTGTTTCTATACTAATTGCCAGGCGCTGAGACGAATGCCGCCAAGATCAAGCGTCAAAGACTTACGGTTCAAGAATTAGCCTCAGAAACAGTGGTTCTGAACATGCTGCCAATAGCTCACCTGGGAAACATCCAGAGAAGTCCAAGATAGTGTTTTTTAGACTGGCTGCCACGAGCTGAAACGAATGCAGCCAAGAGCGAGCGTCTGTGACTTACGGTTCAAGAGTTATTCGCAGAAACATGGTTCTGAACTTTGCTGCCAGCCGCGAAAGCGAAAATAACCAAGATCGAGCGTCTAGGATTTACTTGTCAATAGCTCGCCTGCGAAACATCCAGAGAAGTCAAAGACAGTGCTTCTATACTAATTGCCAGGCGCTGAGATGAATGCCGCCAAGATCGAGCGTCTAAGACTTACGGTTCAAGAATTAGCCTCAGAAACAGTGGGAAACAGTGTTTCTATACTAATTGCCTGGCGCTGAGACGAATGCCGCCGAGATCGAGCGTCTATGACTTACGGTTCAAGAATTAGCCTCAGAAACAGTGGTTCTGAACATGCTGCCAATAGCTCACCTGGGAAACATCCAGAGAAGTCCAAGATAGTGTTTTTTAGACTGGCTGCCACGAGCTGAAACGAATGCAGCCAAGAGCGAGCGTCTATTACTTACGGTTCAAGAGTTATTCACAGAAACATGGTTCAGAACTTTGCTGCCAGCCGCGAAAGCGAAAATAACCAAGATCGAGCGTCTAGGATTTACTTGTCAATAGCTCGCCTGGGAAACATCCAGTGAAGTCAAAGACAGTGCTTCTATACTAATTGCCAGGCGCTGAGACGAATGCCGCCAAGATCGAGCGTCTATGACTTACGGTTCAAGAATTAGCCTCAGAAACAGTGGTTTTGAACATGCTGCCAATAGCTCGCCTGGGAAACATCCAGAGAAGTCCAAGATAGTGTTTTTTAGACTGGCTGCCACGAGCTGAAACGAATGCAACCAAGAGCGAGCGTCTGTGACTTACGGTTCAAGAGTTATTCACAGAAACATGGTTCTGAACTTTGCTGCCAGCCGCGAAAGCGAAAGTAACCAAGATCGAGCGTCTAGGATTTACTTGTCAATAGCTCGCCTGGGAAACATCCAGAGAAGTCAAAGACAGTGCTTCTATACTAATTGCCAGGCGCTGAGACGAATGCCGCCAAGATCAAGCGTCTAAGACTTACGGTTCAAGAATTAGCCTCAGAAACAGTGGGAAACAGTGCTTCTATACTAATTGCCAGGCGCTGAGACGAATGCCGCCAAGATCGAGCGTCTATGACTTACTGTTCAAGAATTAGCCTCAGAAACAGTGGTTTTGAACATGCTGCCAATAGCTCGCCTGGGAAACATCCAGAGAAGTCCAAGATAGTGTTTTTTAGACTGGCTGCCACGAGCTGAAACGAATGCAACCAAGAGCGAGCGTCTGTGACTTACGGTTCAAGAGTTATTCACAGAAACATGGTTCTGAACTTTGCTGCCAGCCGCGAAAGCGAAAGTAACCAAGATCGAGCGTCTAGGATTTACTTGTCAATAGCTCGCCTGCGAAACATCCAGAGAAGTCAAAGACAGTGCTTCCATACTAATTGCCAGGCGCTGAGACGAATGCCGCCAAGATCTAGCGTCTATGACTTACGGTTCAAGAATTAGCATCAGAAACAGTGGGAAACAGTGCTTCTATACTAATTGCCATGCGCTGAGACGAATGCCGCCAAGATCGAGCGTCTATGACTTACGGTTCAAGAATTAGCCTCAGAAACATTGGTTCTGAACATGCTGCCAATAGCTCGCCTGGGAAACATCCAGAGAAGTCCAAGATAGTGTTTTTTAGACTGGCTGCCACGAGCTGAAACGAATGCAGCCAAGAGCGAGCGTCTATTACTTACGGTTCAAGAGTTATTCACAGAAACATGGTTCTGAACTTTGCTGCCAGCCGCGAAAGCGAAAATAACCAAGATCGAGCCTCTAGGATTTACTTGTCAATAGCTCGCCTGGGAAACATCCAGTGAAGTCAAAGACAGTGATTCTATACTAATTGCCAGGCGCTGAGACGAATGCCGCCAAGATCGAGCGTCTATGACTTACGGTTCAAGAATTAGCCTCAGAAACAGTGGGAAACAGTGCTTCTATACTAATTTCCAGGCGCTGAGACGAATGCCGCCAAGATCGAGCGTCTATGACTTACGGTTCAAGAATTAGCCTCAGAAACAGTGATTCTGAACATGCTGCCAATAGCTCGCCTGGGAAACATCCAGAGAAGTCCAAGATAGTGTTTTTTAGACTGGCTGCCACGAGCTGAAACGAATGCAGCCAAGAGCGAGCGTCTGTCACTTACGGTTCAAGATTTATTCACAGAAACATGGTTCTGAACTTTGCTGCCAGCCGCGAAAGCGAAAGTAACCAAGATCGAGCGTCTAGGATTTACTTGTCAATAGCTCGCCTGGGAAACATCCAGATAAGTCAAAGACAGTGCTTCTATACTAATTGCCAGGCGCTGAGACGAATGCCGCCAAGATCAAGCGTCTAAGACTTACGGTTCAAGAATTAGCCTCAGAAACAGTGGGAAACAGTGCTTCTATACTAATTGCCAGGCGCTGAGACGAATGCCGCCAAGATCGAGCGTCTATGACTTACGGTTCAAGAATTAGCCTCAGAAACAGTGGTTCTGAACATGCTGCCAATAGCTCACCTGGGAAACATCCAGAGAAGTCCAAGATAGTGTTTTTTAGACTGGCTGCCACGAGCTGAAACGAATGCAGCCAAGAGCGAGCGTCTGTCACTTACGGTTCAAGATTTATTCACAGAAACATGGTTCTGAACTTTGCTGCCAGCCGCGAAAGCGAAAGTAACCAAGATCGAGCGTCTAGGATTTACTTGTCAATAGCTCGCCTGGGAAACATCCAGATAAGTCAAAGACAGTGCTTCTATACTAATTGCCAGGCGCTGAGACGAATGCCGCCAAGATCAAGCGTCTAAGACTTACGGTTCAAGAATTAGCCTCAGAAACAGTGGGAAACA
>NW_027461918.1:0-106971 GCF_050947455.1 Rhinoderma darwinii | reverse complement strand
TGCATGTTCCTAAGGCAAATGTTTCTAAAGCTAATTCTTGAACCGTAAGTCCTAGACGCTCGATCTTGGCGGCATTCGTCTCAGCGCCAGGCAATTAGTATAGGAGCACTGTGTTTGACTTCTCTGGATGTTTCCCAGGCGAGTTATTGACAAGTAAATCCTAGACGCTCGATCTTGGTTATTTTCGCTTTCGCGGCTGGCAGTAAAAGAACCATGTTTCTGTGAATAACTCCTGAACCGTAAGTCCTAGACGCTCGCTCTTGGCTGCATTCGATTCAGCTCGTGGCAGCCAGTCTAAAAAACACTATCTTGGACTTCTCTGCATGTTTCCCAGGCGAGCAATTGGCAGCATGTTCAGAACCATGTTTCTGTGAATAACTCCTGAACCGTAAGTCCTAGACGCTCGCTCTTGGCTGCATTCGATTCAGCTCGTGGCAGCCAGTCTAAAAAACACTATCTTGGACTTCTCTGCATGTTCCTAAGGCAAATGTTTCTAAAGCTAATTCTTGAACCGTAAGTCCTAGACGCTCGATCTTGGCGGCATTCGTCTCAGCGCCAGGCAATTAGTATAGGAGCACTGTGTTTGACTTCTCTGGATGTTTCCCAGGCGAGTTATTGACAAGTAAATCCTAGACGCTCGATCTTGGTTATTTTCGCTTTCGCGGCTGGCAGTAAAAGAACCATGTTTCTGTGAATAACTCCTGAACCGTAAGTCCTAGACGCTCGCTCTTGGCTGCATTCGATTCAGCTCGTGGCAGCCAGTCTAAAAAACACTATCTTGGACTTCTCTGCTTGTTTCCCAGGCGAGCAATTGGCAGCATGTTCAGAACCATGTTTCTGTGAATAACTCCTGAACCGTAAGTCCTAGACGCTCGCTCTTGGCTGCATTCGATTCAGCTCGTGGCAGCCAGTCTAAAAAACACTATCTTGGACTTCTCTGCATGTTTCCCAGGCGAGCAATTGGCAGCATGTTCAGAACCATGTTTCTGTGAATAACTCCTGAACCGTAAGTCCTAGACGCTCGCTCTTGGCTGCATTCGATTCAGCTCGTGGCAGCCAGTCTAAAAAACACTATCTTGGACTTCTCTGCATGTTTCCCAGGCGAGCAATTGGCAGCATGTTCAGAACCATGTTTCTGTGAATAACTCCTGAACCGTAAGTCCTAGACGCTCGCTCTTGGCTGCATTCGATTCAGCTCGTGGCAGCCAGTCTAAAAAACACTATCTTGGACTTCTCTGCATGTTCCTAAGGCAAATGTTTCTAAAGCTAATTCTTGAACCGTAAGTCCTAGACGCTCGATCTTGGCGGCATTCGTCTCAGCGCCACGCAATTAGTATAGGAGCACTGTGTTTGACTTCTCTGGATGTTTCCCAGGCGAGTTATTGACAAGTAAATCCTAGACGCTCGATCTTGGTTATTTTCGCTTTCGCGGCTGGCAGTAAAAGAACCATGTTTCTGTGAATAACTCCTGAACCGTAAGTCCTAGACGCTCGCTCTTGGCTGCATTCGATTCAGCTCGTGGCAGCCAGTCTAAAAAACACTATCTTGGACTTCTCTGCATGTTTCCCAGGCGAGAAATTGGCAGCATGTTCAGAACCATGTTTCTGTGAATAACTCCTGAACCGTAAGTCCTAGACGCTCGCTCTTGGCTGCATTCGATTCAGCTCGTGGCAGCCAGTCTAAAAAACACTATCTCGGACTTCTCTGCATGTTTCCCAGGCGAGCAATTGGCAGCATGTTCAGAACCATATTTCTGTGAATAACTCCTGAACCGTAAGTCCTAGACGCTCGCTCTTGGCTGCATTCGATTCAGCTCGTGGCAGCCAGTCTAAAAAACACTATCTTGGACTTCTCTGCATGTTTCCCAGGCGAGAAATTGGCAGCATGTTCAGAACCATGTTTCTGTGAATAACTCCTGAACCGTAAGTCCTAGACGCTCGCTCTTGGCTGCATTCGATTCAGCTCGTGGCAGCCAGTCTAAAAAACACTATCTTGGACTTCTCTGCATGTTTCCCAGGCGAGCAATTGGCAGCATGTTCAGAACCATGTTTCTGTGAATAACTCCTGAACCGTAAGTCCTAGACGCTCGCTCTTGGCTGCATTCGATTCAGCTCGTGGCAGCCAGTCTAAAAAACTCTATCTTGGACTTCTCTGCATGTTTCCCAGGCGAGCAATTGGCAGCATGTTCAGAACCATGTTTCTGTGAATAACTCCTGAACCGTAAGTCCTAGACGCTCGCTCTTGGCTGCATTCGATTCAGCTCGTGGCAGCCAGTCTAAAAAACACTATCTTGGACTTCTCTGCATGTTCCTAAGGCAAATGTTTCTAAAGCTAATTCTTGAACCGTAAGTCCTAGACGCTCGATCTTGGCGGCATTCGTCTCAGCGCCACGCAATTAGTATAGGAGCACTGTGTTTGACTTCTCTGGATGTTTCCCAGGCGAGTTATTGACAAGTAAATCCTAGACGCTCGATCTTGGTTATTTTCGCTTTCGCGGCTGGCAGTAAAAGAACCATGTTTCTGTGAATAACTCCTGAACCGTAAGTCCTAGACGCTCGCTCTTGGCTGCATTCGATTCAGCTCGTGGCAGCCAGTCTAAAAAACACTATCTTGGACTTCTCTGCATGTTTCCCAGGCGAGAAATTGGCAGCATGTTCAGAACCATGTTTCTGTGAATAACTCCTGAACCGTAAGTCCTAGACGCTCGCTCTTGGCTGCATTCGATTCAGCTCGTGGCAGCCAGTCTAAAAAACACTATCTCGGACTTCTCTGCATGTTTCCCAGGCGAGCAATTGGCAGCATGTTCAGAACCATATTTCTGTGAATAACTCCTGAACCGTAAGTCCTAGACGCTCGCTCTTGGCTGCATTCGATTCAGCTCGTGGCAGCCAGTCTAA
This sequence comes from Rhinoderma darwinii, assembly GCF_050947455.1. NCBI lineage: Eukaryota > Metazoa > Chordata > Amphibia > Anura > Rhinodermatidae > Rhinoderma > Rhinoderma darwinii. The sequence goes on along the minus strand of NW_027461918.1, from coordinate 104,074 downwards.
AAAACACTATCTTGGACTTCTCTGCATGTTTCCCAGGCGAGAAATTGGCAGCATGTTCAGAACCATGTTTCTGTGAATAACTCCTGAACCGTAAGTCCTAGACGCTCGCTCTTGGCTGCATTCGATTCAGCTCGTGGCAGCCAGTCTAAAAAACACTATCTTGGACTTCTCTGCATGTTCCTAAGGCAAATGTTTCTAAAGCTAATTCTTGAACCGTAAGTCCTAGACGCTCGATCTTGGCGGCATTCGTCTCAGCGCCACGCAATTAGTATAGGAGCACTGTGTTTGACTTCTCTGGATGTTTCCCAGGCGAGTTATTGACAAGTAAATCCTAGACGCTCGATCTTGGTTATTTTCGCTTTCGCGGCTGGCAGTAAAAGAACCATGTTTCTGTGAATAACTCCTGAACCGTAAGTCCTAGACGCTCGCTCTTGGCTGCATTCGATTCAGCTCGTGGCAGCCAGTCTAAAAAACACTATCTTGGACTTCTCTGCATGTTTCCCAGGCGAGAAATTGGCAGCATGTTCAGAACCATGTTTCTGTGAATAACTCCTGAACCGTAAGTCCTAGACGCTCGCTCTTGGCTGCATTCGATTCAGCTCGTGGCAGCCAGTCTAAAAAACACTATCTCGGACTTCTCTGCATGTTTCCCAGGCGAGCAATTGGCAGCATGTTCAGAACCATATTTCTGTGAATAACTCCTGAACCGTAAGTCCTAGACGCTCGCTCTTGGCTGCATTCGATTCAGCTCGTGGCAGCCAGTCTAAAAAACACTATCTTGGACTTCTCTGCATGTTTCCCAGGCGAGAAATTGGCAGCATGTTCAGAACCATGTTTCTGTGAATAACTCCTGAACCGTAAGTCCTAGACGCTCGCTCTTGGCTGCATTCGATTCAGCTCGTGGCAGCCAGTCTAAAAAACACTATCTTGGACTTCTCTGCATGTTTCCCAGGCGAGCAATTGGCAGCATGTTCAGAACCATGTTTCTGTGAATAACTCCTGAACCGTAAGTCCTAGACGCTCGCTCTTGGCTGCATTCGATTCAGCTCGTGGCAGCCAGTCTAAAAAACTCTATCTTGGACTTCTCTGCATGTTTCCCAGGCGAGCAATTGGCAGCATGTTCAGAACCATGTTTCTGTGAATAACTCCTGAACCGTAAGTCCTAGACGCTCGCTCTTGGCTGCATTCGATTCAGCTCGTGGCAGCCAGTCTAAAAAACACTATCTTGGACTTCTCTGCATGTTCCTAAGGCAAATGTTTCTAAAGCTAATTCTTGAACCGTAAGTCCTAGACGCTCGATCTTGGCGGCATTCGTCTCAGCGCCACGCAATTAGTATAGGAGCACTGTGTTTGACTTCTCTGGATGTTTCCCAGGCGAGTTATTGACAAGTAAATCCTAGACGCTCGATCTTGGTTATTTTCGCTTTCGCGGCTGGCAGTAAAAGAACCATGTTTCTGTGAATAACTCCTGAACCGTAAGTCCTAGACGCTCGCTCTTGGCTGCATTCGATTCAGCTCGTGGCAGCCAGTCTAAAAAACACTATCTTGGACTTCTCTGCATGTTTCCCAGGCGAGAAATTGGCAGCATGTTCAGAACCATGTTTCTGTGAATAACTCCTGAACCGTAAGTCCTAGACGCTCGCTCTTGGCTGCATTCGATTCAGCTCGTGGCAGCCAGTCTAAAAAACACTATCTCGGACTTCTCTGCATGTTTCCCAGGCGAGCAATTGGCAGCATGTTCAGAACCATATTTCTGTGAATAACTCCTGAACCGTAAGTCCTAGACGCTCGCTCTTGGCTGCATTCGATTCAGCTCGTGGCAGCCAGTCTAAAAAACACTATCTTGGACTTCTCTGCATGTTTCCCAGGCGAGAAATTGGCAGCATGTTCAGAACCATGTTTCTGTGAATAACTCCTGAACCGTAAGTCCTAGACGCTCGATCTTGGCGGCATTCGTCTCAGCGCCTGGCAATTAGTATAGGAGCACTGTGTTTGACTTCTCTGGATGTTTCCCAGGCGAGTTATTGACAAGTAAATCCTAGACGCTCGATCTTGGTTATTTTCGCTTTCGCGGCTGGCAGTAAAAGAACCATGTTTCTGTGAATAACTCCTGAACCGTAAGTCCTAGACGCTCGCTCTTGGCTGCATTCGATTCAGCTCGTGGCAGCCAGTCTAAAAAACACTATCTTGGACTTCTCTGCATGTTTCCCAGGCGAGCAATTGGCAGCATGTTCAGAACCATGTTTCTGTGAATAACTCCTGAACCGTAAGTCCTAGACGCTCGCTCTTGGCTGCATTCGATTCAGCTCGTGGCAGCCAGTCTAAAAAACTCTATCTTGGACTTCTCTGCATGTTTCCCAGGCGAGCAATTGGCAGCATGTTCAGAACCATGTTTCTGTGAATAACTCCTGAACCGTAAGTCCTAGACGCTCGCTCTTGGCTGCATTCGATTCAGCTCGTGGCAGCCAGTCTAAAAAACACTATCTTGGACTTCTCTGCATGTTCCTAAGGCAAATGTTTCTAAAGCTAATTCTTGAACCGTAAGTCCTAGACGCTCGATCTTGGCGGCATTCGTCTCAGCGCCACGCAATTAGTATAGGAGCACTGTGTTTGACTTCTCTGGATGTTTCCCAGGCGAGTTATTGACAAGTAAATCCTAGACGCTCGATCTTGGTTATTTTCGCTTTCGCGGCTGGCAGTAAAAGAACCATGTTTCTGTGAATAACTCCTGAACCGTAAGTCCTAGACGCTCGCTCTTGGCTGCATTCGATTCAGCTCGTGGCAGCCAGTCTAAAAAACACTATCTTGGACTTCTCTGCATGTTTCCCAGGCGAGAAATTGGCAGCATGTTCAGAACCATGTTTCTGTGAATAACTCCTGAACCGTAAGTCCTAGACGCTCGCTCTTGGCTGCATTCGATTCAGCTCGTGGCAGCCAGTCTAAAAAACACTATCTCGGACTTCTCTGCATGTTTCCCAGGCGAGCAATTGGCAGCATGTTCAGAACCATATTTCTGTGAATAACTCCTGAACCGTAAGTCCTAGACGCTCGCTCTTGGCTGCATTCGATTCAGCTCGTGGCAGCCAGTCTAAAAAACACTATCTTGGACTTCTCTGCATGTTTCCCAGGCGAGAAATTGGCAGCATGTTCAGAACCATGTTTCTGTGAATAACTCCTGAACCGTAAGTCCTAGACGCTCGATCTTGGCGGCATTCGTCTCAGCGCCTGGCAATTAGTATAGGAGCACTGTGTTTGACTTCTCTGGATGTTTCCCAGGCGAGTTATTGACAAGTAAATCCTAGACGCTCGATCTTGGTTATTTTCGCTTTCGCGGCTGGCAGTAAAAGAACCATGTTTCTGTGAATAACTCCTGAACCGTAAGTCCTAGACGCTCGCTCTTGGCTGCATTCGATTCAGCTCGTGGCAGCCAGTCTAAAAAACACTATCTTGGACTTCTCTGCATGTTTCCCAGGCGAGCAATTGGCAGCATGTTCAGAACCATGTTTCTGTGAATAACTCCTGAACCGTAAGTCCTAGACGCTCGCTCTTGGCTGCATTCGATTCAGCTCGTGGCAGCCAGTCTAAAAAACTCTATCTTGGACTTCTCTGCATGTTTCCCAGGCGAGCAATTGGCAGCATGTTCAGAACCATGTTTCTGTGAATAACTCCTGAACCGTAAGTCCTAGACGCTCGCTCTTGGCTGCATTCGATTCAGCTCGTGGCAGCCAGTCTAAAAAACACAATCTTGGACTTCTCTGCATGTTTCCCAGGCGAGAAATTGGCAGCATGTTCAGAACCATGTTTCTGTGAATAACTCCTGAACCGTAAGTCCTAGACGCTCGATCTTGGCGGCATTCGTCTCAGCGCCTGGCAATTAGTATAGGAGCACTGTGTTTGACTTCTCTGGATGTTTCCCAGGCGAGTTATTGACAAGTAAATCCTAGACGCTCGATCTTGGTTATTTTCGCTTTCGCGGCTGGCAGTAAAAGAACCATGTTTCTGTGAATAACTCCTGAACCGTAAGTCCTAGACGCTCGCTCTTGGCTGCATTCGATTCAGCTCGTGGCAGCCAGTCTAAAAAACACTATCTTGGACTTCTCTGCATGTTTCCCAGGCGAGCAATTGGCAGCATGTTCAGAACCATGTTTCTGTGAATAACTCCTGAACCGTAAGTCCTAGACGCTCGCTCTTGGCTGCATTCGATTCAGCTCGTGGCAGCCAGTCTAAAAAACACTATCTTGGACTTCTCTGCATGTTTCCCAGGCGAGAAATTGGCAGCATGTTCAGAACCATGTTTCTGTGAATAACTCCTGAACCGTAAGTCCTAGACGCTCGCTCTTGGCTGCATTCGATTCAGCTCGTGGCAGCCAGTCTAAAAAACACTATCTTGGACTTCTCTGCATGTTTCCCAGGCGAGCAATTGGCAGCATGTTCAGAACCATGTTTCTGTGAATAACTCCTGAACCGTAAGTCCTAGACGCTCGCTCTTGGCTGCATTCGATTCAGCTCGTGGCAGCCAGTCTAAAAAACTCTATCTTGGACTTCTCTGCATGTTTCCCAGGCGAGCAATTGGCAGCATGTTCAGAACCATGTTTCTGTGAATAACTCCTGAACCGTAAGTCCTAGACGCTCGCTCTTGGCTGCATTCGATTCAGCTCGTGGCAGCCAGTCTAAAAAACACTATCTTGGACTTCTCTGCATGTTCCTAAGGCAAATGTTTCTAAAGCTAATTCTTGAACCGTAAGTCCTAGACGCTCGATCTTGGCGGCATTCGTCTCAGCGCCACGCAATTAGTATAGGAGCACTGTGTTTGACTTCTCTGGATGTTTCCCAGGCGAGTTATTGACAAGTAAATCCTAGACGCTCGATCTTGGTTATTTTCGCTTTCGCGGCTGGCAGTAAAAAAACCATGTTTCTGTGAATAACTCCTGAACCGTAAGTCCTAGACGCTCGCTCTTGGCTGCATTCGATTCAGCTCGTGGCAGCCAGTCTAAAAAACACTATCTTGGACTTCTCTGCATGTTTCCCAGGCGAGCAATTGGCAGCATGTTCAGAACCATGTTTCTGTGAATAACTCCTGAACCGTAAGTCCTAGACGCTCGCTCTTGGCTGCATTCGATTCAGCTCGTGGCAGCCAGTCTAAAAAACACTATCTTGGACTTCTCTGCATGTTTCCCAGGCGAGCAATTGGCAGCATGTTCAGAACCATGTTTCTGTGAATAACTCCTGAACCGTAAGTCCTAGACGCTCGATCTTGGCGGCATTCGTCTCAGCGCCTGGCAATTAGTATAGGAGCACTGTGTTTGACTTCTCTGGATGTTTCCCAGGCGAGTTATTGACAAGTAAATCCTAGACGCTCGATCTTGGTTATTTTCGCTTTCGCGGCTGGCAGTAAAAAAACCATGTTTCTGTGAATAACTCCTGAACCGTAAGTCCTAGACGCTCGCTCTTGGCTGCATTCGATTCAGCTCGTGGCAGCCAGTCTAAAAAACACTATCTTGGACTTCTCTGCATGTTTCCCAGGCGAGCAATTGGCAGCATGTTCAGAACCATGTTTCTGTGAATAACTCCTGAACCGTAAGTCCTAGACGCTCGCTCTTGGCTGCATTCGATTCAGCTCGTGGCAGCCAGTCTAAAAAACACTATCTTGGACTTCTCTGCATGTTTCCCAGGCGAGAAATTGGCAGCATGTTCAGAACCATGTTTCTGTGAATAACTCCTGAACCGTAAGTCCTAGACGCTCGCTCTTGGCTGCATTCGATTCAGCTCGTGGCAGCCAGTCTAAAAAACACTATCTTGGACTTCTCTGCATGTTTCCCAGGCGAGAAATTGGCAGCATGTTCAGAACCATGTTTCTGTGAATAACTCCTGAACCGTAAGTCCTAGACGCTCGATCTTGGCGGCATTCGTCTCAGCGCCTGGCAATTAGTATAGGAGCACTGTGTTTGACTTCTCTGGATGTTTCCCAGGCGAGTTATTGACAAGTAAATCCTAGACGCTCGATCTTGGTTATTTTCGCTTTCGCGGCTGGCAGTAAAAGAACCATGTTTCTGTGAATAACTCCTGAACCGTAAGTCCTAGACGCTCGCTCTTGGCTGCATTCGATTCAGCTCGTGGCAGCCAGTCTAAAAAACACTATCTTGGACTTCTCTGCATGTTTCCCAGGCGAGAAATTGGCAGCATGTTCAGAACCATGTTTCTGTGAATAACTCCTGAACCGTAAGTCCTAGACGCTCGCTCTTGGCTGCATTCGATTCAGCTCGTGGCAGCCAGTCTAAAAAACACTATCTTGGACTTCTCTGCATGTTTCCCAGGCGAGAAATTGGCAGCATGTTCAGAACCATGTTTCTGTGAATAACTCCTGAACCGTAAGTCCTAGACGCTCGCTCTTGGCTGCATTCGATTCAGCTCGTGGCAGCCAGTCTAAAAAACACTATCTTGGACTTCTCTGCATGTTTCCCAGGCGAGCAATTGGCAGCATGTTCAGAACCATGTTTCTGTGAATAACTCCTGAACCGTAAGTCCTAGACGCTCGCTCTTGGCTGCATTCGATTCAGCTCGTGGCAGCCAGTCTAAAAAACTCTATCTTGGACTTCTCTGCATGTTTCCCAGGCGAGCAATTGGCAGCATGTTCAGAACCATGTTTCTGTGAATAACTCCTGAACCGTAAGTCCTAGACGCTCGCTCTTGGCTGCATTCGATTCAGCTCGTGGCAGCCAGTCTAAAAAACACTATCTTGGACTTCTCTGCATGTTCCTAAGGCAAATGTTTCTAAAGCTAATTCTTGAACCGTAAGTCCTAGACGCTCGATCTTGGCGGCATTCGTCTCAGCGCCACGCAATTAGTATAGGAGCACTGTGTTTGACTTCTCTGGATGTTTCCCAGGCGAGTTATTGACAAGTAAATCCTAGACGCTCGATCTTGGTTATTTTCGCTTTCGCGGCTGGCAGTAAAAGAACCATGTTTCTGTGAATAACTCCTGAACCGTAAGTCCTAGACGCTCGCTCTTGGCTGCATTCGATTCAGCTCGTGGCAGCCAGTCTAAAAAACACTATCTTGGACTTCTCTGCATGTTTCCCAGGCGAGAAATTGGCAGCATGTTCAGAACCATGTTTCTGTGAATAACTCCTGAACCGTAAGTCCTAGACGCTCGCTCTTGGCTGCATTCGATTCAGCTCGTGGCAGCCAGTCTAAAAAACACTATCTCGGACTTCTCTGCATGTTTCCCAGGCGAGCAATTGGCAGCATGTTCAGAACCATATTTCTGTGAATAACTCCTGAACCGTAAGTCCTAGACGCTCGCTCTTGGCTGCATTCGATTCAGCTCGTGGCAGCCAGTCTAAAAAACACTATCTTGGACTTCTCTGCATGTTTCCCAGGCGAGAAATTGGCAGCATGTTCAGAACCATGTTTCTGTGAATAACTCCTGAACCGTAAGTCCTAGACGCTCGATCTTGGCGGCATTCGTCTCAGCGCCTGGCAATTAGTATAGGAGCACTGTGTTTGACTTCTCTGGATGTTTCCCAGGCGAGTTATTGACAAGTAAATCCTAGACGCTCGATCTTGGTTATTTTCGCTTTCGCGGCTGGCAGTAAAAGAACCATGTTTCTGTGAATAACTCCTGAACCGTAAGTCCTAGACGCTCGCTCTTGGCTGCATTCGATTCAGCTCGTGGCAGCCAGTCTAAAAAACACTATCTTGGACTTCTCTGCATGTTTCCCAGGCGAGCAATTGGCAGCATGTTCAGAACCATGTTTCTGTGAATAACTCCTGAACCGTAAGTCCTAGACGCTCGCTCTTGGCTGCATTCGATTCAGCTCGTGGCAGCCAGTCTAAAAAACACTATCTTGGACTTCTCTGCATGTTTCCCAGGCGAGAAATTGGCAGCATGTTCAGAACCATGTTTCTGTGAATAACTCCTGAACCGTAAGTCCTAGACGCTCGCTCTTGGCTGCATTCGATTCAGCTCGTGGCAGCCAGTCTAAAAAACACTATCTTGGACTTCTCTGCATGTTTCCCAGACGAGAAATTGGCAGCATGTTCAGAACCATGTTTCTGTGAATAACTCCTGAACCGTAAGTCCTAGACGCTCGATCTTGGCGGCATTCGTCTCAGCGCCTGGCAATTAGTATAGGAGCACTGTGTTTGACTTCTCTGGATGTTTCCCAGGCGAGTTATTGACAAGTAAATCCTAGACGCTCGATCTTGGTTATTTTCGCTTTCGCGGCTGGCAGTAAAAAAACCATGTTTCTGTGAATAACTCCTGAACCGTAAGTCCTAGACGCTCGCTCTTGGCTGCATTCGATTCAGCTCGTGGCAGCCAGTCTAAAAAACACTATCTTGGACTTCTCTGCATGTTTCCCAGGCGAGAAATTGGCAGCATGTTCAGAACCATGTTTCTGTGAATAACTCCTGAACCGTAAGTCCTAGACGCTCGCTCTTGGCTGCATTCGATTCAGCTCGTGGCAGCCAGTCTAAAAAACACTATCTTGGACTTCTCTGCATGTTTCCCAGGCGAGAAATTGGCAGCATGTTCAGAACCATGTTTCTGTGAATAACTCCTGAACCGTAAGTCCTAGACGCTCGCTCTTGGCTGCATTCGATTCAGCTCGTGGCAGCCAGTCTAAAAAACACTATCTCGGACTTCTCTGCATGTTTCCCAGGCGAGCAATTGGCAGCATGTTCAGAACCATATTTCTGTGAATAACTCCTGAACCGTAAGTCCTAGACGCTCGCTCTTGGCTGCATTCGATTCAGCTCGTGGCAGCCAGTCTAAAAAACACTATCTTGGACTTCTCTGCATGTTTCCCAGGCGAGAAATTGGCAGCATGTTCAGAACCATGTTTCTGTGAATAACTCCTGAACCGTAAGTCCTAGACGCTCGATCTTGGCGGCATTCGTCTCAGCGCCTGGCAATTAGTATAGGAGCACTGTGTTTGACTTCTCTGGATGTTTCCCAGGCGAGTTATTGACAAGTAAATCCTAGACGCTCGATCTTGGTTATTTTCGCTTTCGCGGCTGGCAGTAAAAGAACCATGTTTCTGTGAATAACTCCTGAACCGTAAGTCCTAGACGCTCGCTCTTGGCTGCATTCGATTCAGCTCGTGGCAGCCAGTCTAAAAAACACTATCTTGGACTTCTCTGCATGTTTCCCAGGCGAGCAATTGGCAGCATGTTCAGAACCATGTTTCTGTGAATAACTCCTGAACCGTAAGTCCTAGACGCTCGCTCTTGGCTGCATTCGATTCAGCTCGTGGCAGCCAGTCTAAAAAACACTATCTTGGACTTCTCTGCATGTTCCTAAGGCAAATGTTTCTAAAGCTAATTCTTGAACCGTAAGTCCTAGACGCTCGATCTTGGCGGCATTCGTCTCAGCGCCAGGCAATTAGTATAGGAGCACTGTGTTTGACTTCTCTGGATGTTTCCCAGGCGAGTTATTGACAAGTAAATCCTAGACGCTCGATCTTGGTTATTTTCGCTTTCGCGGCTGGCAGTAAAAGAACCATGTTTCTGTGAATAACTCCTGAACCGTAAGTCCTAGACGCTCGCTCTTGGCTGCATTCGATTCAGCTCGTGGCAGCCAGTCTAAAAAACACTATCTTGGACTTCTCTGCATGTTTCCCAGGCGAGAAATTGGCAGCATGTTCAGAACCATGTTTCTGTGAATAACTCCTGAACCGTAAGTCCTAGACGCTCGCTCTTGGCTGCATTCGATTCAGCTCGTGGCAGCCAGTCTAAAAAACACTATCTTGGACTTCTCTGCATGTTTCCCAGGCGAGCAATTGGCAGCATGTTCAGAACCATGTTTCTGTGAATAACTCCTGAACCGTAAGTCCTAGACGCTCGCTCTTGGCTGCATTCGATTCAGCTCGTGGCAGCCAGTCTTAAAAACACTATCTTGGACTTCTCTGCATGTTTCCCAGGCGAGCAATTGGCAGCATGTTCAGAACCATGTTTCTGTGAATAACTCCTGAACCGTAAGTCCTAGACGCTCGCTCTTGGCTGCATTCGATTCAGCTCGTGGCAGCCAGTCTAAAAAACACTATCTTGGACTTCTCTGCATGTTCCTAAGGCAAATGTTTCTAAAGCTAATTCTTGAACCGTAAGTCCTAGACGCTCGATCTTGGCGGCATTCGTCTCAGCGCCAGGCAATTAGTATAGGAGCACTGTGTTTGACTTCTCTGGATGTTTCCCAGGCGAGTTATTGACAAGTAAATCCTAGACGCTCGATCTTGGTTATTTTCGCTTTCGCGGCTGGCAGTAAAAGAACCATGTTTCTGTGAATAACTCCTGAACCGTAAGTCCTAGACGCTCGCTCTTGGCTGCATTCGATTCAGCTCGTGGCAGCCAGTCTAAAAAACACTATCTTGGACTTCTCTGCATGTTTCCCAGGCGAGCAATTGGCAGCATGTTCAGAACCATGTTTCTGTGAATAACTCCTGAACCGTAAGTCCTAGACGCTCGCTCTTGGCTGCATTCGATTCAGCTCGTGGCAGCCAGTCTAAAAAACACTATCTTGGACTTCTCTGCATGTTCCTAAGGCAAATGTTTCTAAAGCTAATTCTTGAACCGTAAGTCCTAGACGCTCGATCTTGGCGGCATTCGTCTCAGCGCCAGGCAATTAGTATAGGAGCACTGTGTTTGACTTCTCTGGATGTTTCCCAGGCGAGTTATTGACAAGTAAATCCTAGACGCTCGATCTTGGTTATTTTCGCTTTCGCGGCTGGCAGTAAAAGAACCATGTTTCTGTGAATAACTCCTGAACCGTAAGTCCTAGACGCTCGCTCTTGGCTGCATTCGATTCAGCTCGTGGCAGCCAGTCTAAAAAACACTATCTTGGACTTCTCTGCTTGTTTCCCAGGCGAGCAATTGGCAGCATGTTCAGAACCATGTTTCTGTGAATAACTCCTGAACCGTAAGTCCTAGACGCTCGCTCTTGGCTGCATTCGATTCAGCTCGTGGCAGCCAGTCTAAAAAACACTATCTTGGACTTCTCTGCATGTTTCCCAGGCGAGCAATTGGCAGCATGTTCAGAACCATGTTTCTGTGAATAACTCCTGAACCGTAAGTCCTAGACGCTCGCTCTTGGCTGCATTCGATTCAGCTCGTGGCAGCCAGTCTAAAAAACACTATCTTGGACTTCTCTGCATGTTTCCCAGGCGAGCAATTGGCAGCATGTTCAGAACCATGTTTCTGTGAATAACTCCTGAACCGTAAGTCCTAGACGCTCGCTCTTGGCTGCATTCGATTCAGCTCGTGGCAGCCAGTCTAAAAAACACTATCTTGGACTTCTCTGCATGTTCCTAAGGCAAATGTTTCTAAAGCTAATTCTTGAACCGTAAGTCCTAGACGCTCGATCTTGGCGGCATTCGTCTCAGCGCCACGCAATTAGTATAGGAGCACTGTGTTTGACTTCTCTGGATGTTTCCCAGGCGAGTTATTGACAAGTAAATCCTAGACGCTCGATCTTGGTTATTTTCGCTTTCGCGGCTGGCAGTAAAAGAACCATGTTTCTGTGAATAACTCCTGAACCGTAAGTCCTAGACGCTCGCTCTTGGCTGCATTCGATTCAGCTCGTGGCAGCCAGTCTAAAAAACACTATCTTGGACTTCTCTGCATGTTTCCCAGGCGAGAAATTGGCAGCATGTTCAGAACCATATTTCTGTGAATAACTCCTGAACCGTAAGTCCTAGACGCTCGCTCTTGGCTGCATTCGATTCAGCTCGTGGCAGCCAGTCTAAAAAACACTATCTTGGACTTCTCTGCATGTTTCCCAGGCGAGAAATTGGCAGCATGTTCAGAACCATGTTTCTGTGAATAACTCCTGAACCGTAAGTCCTAGACGCTCGCTCTTGGCTGCATTCGATTCAGCTCGTGGCAGCCAGTCTAAAAAACACTATCTTGGACTTCTCTGCATGTTTCCCAGGCGAGAAATTGGCAGCATGTTCAGAACCATGTTTCTGTGAATAACTCCTGAACCGTAAGTCCTAGACGCTCGCTCTTGGCTGCATTCGATTCAGCTCGTGGCAGCCAGTCTAAAAAACACTATCTTGGACTTCTCTGCATGTTTCCCAGGCGAGCAATTGGCAGCATGTTCAGAACCATGTTTCTGTGAATAACTCCTGAACCGTAAGTCCTAGACGCTCGCTCTTGGCTGCATTCGATTCAGCTCGTGGCAGCCAGTCTAAAAAACTCTATCTTGGACTTCTCTGCATGTTTCCCAGGCGAGCAATTGGCAGCATGTTCAGAACCATGTTTCTGTGAATAACTCCTGAACCGTAAGTCCTAGACGCTCGCTCTTGGCTGCATTCGATTCAGCTCGTGGCAGCCAGTCTAAAAAACACTATCTTGGACTTCTCTGCATGTTCCTAAGGCAAATGTTTCTAAAGCTAATTCTTGAACCGTAAGTCCTAGACGCTCGATCTTGGCGGCATTCGTCTCAGCGCCACGCAATTAGTATAGGAGCACTGTGTTTGACTTCTCTGGATGTTTCCCAGGCGAGTTATTGACAAGTAAATCCTAGACGCTCGATCTTGGTTATTTTCGCTTTCGCGGCTGGCAGTAAAAGAACCATGTTTCTGTGAATAACTCCTGAACCGTAAGTCCTAGACGCTCGCTCTTGGCTGCATTCGATTCAGCTCGTGGCAGCCAGTCTAAAAAACACTATCTTGGACTTCTCTGCATGTTTCCCAGGCGAGAAATTGGCAGCATGTTCAGAACCATGTTTCTGTGAATAACTCCTGAACCGTAAGTCCTAGACGCTCGCTCTTGGCTGCATTCGATTCAGCTCGTGGCAGCCAGTCTAAAAAACACTATCTCGGACTTCTCTGCATGTTTCCCAGGCGAGCAATTGGCAGCATGTTCAGAACCATATTTCTGTGAATAACTCCTGAACCGTAAGTCCTAGACGCTCGCTCTTGGATGCATTCGATTCAGCTCGTGGCAGCCAGTCTAAAAAACACTATCTTGGACTTCTCTGCATGTTTCCCAGGCGAGAAATTGGCAGCATGTTCAGAACCATGTTTCTGTGAATAACTCCTGAACCGTAAGTCCTAGACGCTCGATCTTGGCGGCATTCGTCTCAGCGCCTGGCAATTAGTATAGGAGCACTGTGTTTGACTTCTCTGGATGTTTCCCAGGCGAGTTATTGACAAGTAAATCCTAGACGCTCGATCTTGGTTATTTTCGCTTTCGCGGCTGGCAGTAAAAGAACCATGTTTCTGTGAATAACTCCTGAACCGTAAGTCCTAGACGCTCGCTCTTGGCTGCATTCGATTCAGCTCGTGGCAGCCAGTCTAAAAAACACTATCTTGGACTTCTCTGCATGTTTCCCAGGCGAGCAATTGGCAGCATGTTCAGAACCATGTTTCTGTGAATAACTCCTGAACCGTAAGTCCTAGACGCTCGCTCTTGGCTGCATTCGATTCAGCTCGTGGCAGCCAGTCTAAAAAACTCTATCTTGGACTTCTCTGCATGTTTCCCAGGCGAGCAATTGGCAGCATGTTCAGAACCATGTTTCTGTGAATAACTCCTGAACCGTAAGTCCTAGACGCTCGCTCTTGGCTGCATTCGATTCAGCTCGTGGCAGCCAGTCTAAAAAACACTATCTTGGACTTCTCTGCATGTTCCTAAGGCAAATGTTTCTAAAGCTAATTCTTGAACCGTAAGTCCTAGACGCTCGATCTTGGCGGCATTCGTCTCAGCGCCACGCAATTAGTATAGGAGCACTGTGTTTGACTTCTCTGGATGTTTCCCAGGCGAGTTATTGACAAGTAAATCCTAGACGCTCGATCTTGGTTATTTTCGCTTTCGCGGCTGGCAGTAAAAGAACCATGTTTCTGTGAATAACTCCTGAACCGTAAGTCCTAGACGCTCGCTCTTGGCTGCATTCGATTCAGCTCGTGGCAGCCAGTCTAAAAAACACTATCTTGGACTTCTCTGCATGTTTCCCAGGCGAGCAATTGGCAGCATGTTCAGAACCATGTTTCTGTGAATAACTCCTGAACCGTAAGTCCTAGACGCTCGCTCTTGGCTGCATTCGATTCAGCTCGTGGCAGCCAGTCTAAAAAACACTATCTTGGACTTCTCTGCATGTTCCTAAGGCAAATGTTTCTAAAGCTAATTCTTGAACCGTAAGTCCTAGACGCTCGATCTTGGCGGCATTCGTCTCAGCGCCAGGCAATTAGTATAGGAGCACTGTGTTTGACTTCTCTGGATGTTTCCCAGGCGAGTTATTGACAAGTAAATCCTAGACGCTCGATCTTGGTTATTTTCGCTTTCGCGGCTGGCAGTAAAAGAACCATGTTTCTGTGAATAACTCCTGAACCGTAAGTCCTAGACGCTCGCTCTTGGCTGCATTCGATTCAGCTCGTGGCAGCCAGTCTAAAAAACACTATCTTGGACTTCTCTGCATGTTTCCCAGGCGAGAAATTGGCAGCATGTTCAGAACCATGTTTCTGTGAATAACTCCTGAACCGTAAGTCCTAGACGCTCGCTCTTGGCTGCATTCGATTCAGCTCGTGGCAGCCAGTCTAAAAAACACTATCTTGGACTTCTCTGCATGTTTCCCAGGCGAGCAATTGGCAGCATGTTCAGAACCATGTTTCTGTGAATAACTCCTGAACCGTAAGTCCTAGACGCTCGCTCTTGGCTGCATTCGATTCAGCTCGTGGCAGCCAGTCTAAAAAACACTATCTTGGACTTCTCTGCATGTTTCCCAGGCGAGCAATTGGCAGCATGTTCAGAACCATGTTTCTGTGAATAACTCCTGAACCGTAAGTCCTAGACGCTCGCTCTTGGCTGCATTCGATTCAGCTCGTGGCAGCCAGTCTAAAAAACACTATCTTGGACTTCTCTGCATGTTCCTAAGGCAAATGTTTCTAAAGCTAATTCTTGAACCGTAAGTCCTAGACGCTCGATCTTGGCGGCATTCGTCTCAGCGCCAGGCAATTAGTATAGGAGCACTGTGTTTGACTTCTCTGGATGTTTCCCAGGCGAGTTATTGACAAGTAAATCCTAGACGCTCGATCTTGGTTATTTTCGCTTTCGCGGCTGGCAGTAAAAGAACCATGTTTCTGTGAATAACTCCTGAACCGTAAGTCCTAGACGCTCGCTCTTGGCTGCATTCGATTCAGCTCGTGGCAGCCAGTCTAAAAAACACTATCTTGGACTTCTCTGCATGTTTCCCAGGCGAGCAATTGGCAGCATGTTCAGAACCATGTTTCTGTGAATAACTCCTGAACCGTAAGTCCTAGACGCTCGCTCTTGGCTGCATTCGATTCAGCTCGTGGCAGCCAGTCTAAAAAACACTATCTTGGACTTCTCTGCATGTTCCTAAGGCAAATGTTTCTAAAGCTAATTCTTGAACCGTAAGTCCTAGACGCTCGATCTTGGCGGCATTCGTCTCAGCGCCAGGCAATTAGTATAGGAGCACTGTGTTTGACTTCTCTGGATGTTTCCCAGGCGAGTTATTGACAAGTAAATCCTAGACGCTCGATCTTGGTTATTTTCGCTTTCGCGGCTGGCAGTAAAAGAACCATGTTTCTGTGAATAACTCCTGAACCGTAAGTCCTAGACGCTCGCTCTTGGCTGCATTCGATTCAGCTCGTGGCAGCCAGTCTAAAAAACACTATCTTGGACTTCTCTGCTTGTTTCCCAGGCGAGCAATTGGCAGCATGTTCAGAACCATGTTTCTGTGAATAACTCCTGAACCGTAAGTCCTAGACGCTCGCTCTTGGCTGCATTCGATTCAGCTCGTGGCAGCCAGTCTAAAAAACACTATCTTGGACTTCTCTGCATGTTTCCCAGGCGAGCAATTGGCAGCATGTTCAGAACCATGTTTCTGTGAATAACTCCTGAACCGTAAGTCCTAGACGCTCGCTCTTGGCTGCATTCGATTCAGCTCGTGGCAGCCAGTCTAAAAAACACTATCTCGGACTTCTCTGCATGTTTCCCAGGCGAGCAATTGGCAGCATGTTCAGAACCATATTTCTGTGAATAACTCCTGAACCGTAAGTCCTAGACGCTCGCTCTTGGCTGCATTCGATTCAGCTCGTGGCAGCCAGTCTAAAAAACACTATCTTGGACTTCTCTGCATGTTTCCCAGGCGAGAAATTGGCAGCATGTTCAGAACCATGTTTCTGTGAATAACTCCTGAACCGTAAGTCCTAGACGCTCGCTCTTGGCTGCATTCGATTCAGCTCGTGGCAGCCAGTCTAAAAAACACTATCTTGGACTTCTCTGCATGTTTCCCAGGCGAGCAATTGGCAGCATGTTCAGAACCATGTTTCTGTGAATAACTCCTGAACCGTAAGTCCTAGACGCTCGCTCTTGGCTGCATTCGATTCAGCTCGTGGCAGCCAGTCTAAAAAACTCTATCTTGGACTTCTCTGCATGTTTCCCAGGCGAGCAATTGGCAGCATGTTCAGAACCATGTTTCTGTGAATAACTCCTGAACCGTAAGTCCTAGACGCTCGCTCTTGGCTGCATTCGATTCAGCTCGTGGCAGCCAGTCTAAAAAACACTATCTTGGACTTCTCTGCATGTTCCTAAGGCAAATGTTTCTAAAGCTAATTCTTGAACCGTAAGTCCTAGACGCTCGATCTTGGCGGCATTCGTCTCAGCGCCACGCAATTAGTATAGGAGCACTGTGTTTGACTTCTCTGGATGTTTCCCAGGCGAGTTATTGACAAGTAAATCCTAGACGCTCGATCTTGGTTATTTTCGCTTTCGCGGCTGGCAGTAAAAGAACCATGTTTCTGTGAATAACTCCTGAACCGTAAGTCCTAGACGCTCGCTCTTGGCTGCATTCGATTCAGCTCGTGGCAGCCAGTCTAAAAAACACTATCTTGGACTTCTCTGCATGTTTCCCAGGCGAGAAATTGGCAGCATGTTCAGAACCATGTTTCTGTGAATAACTCCTGAACCGTAAGTCCTAGACGCTCGCTCTTGGCTGCATTCGATTCAGCTCGTGGCAGCCAGTCTAAAAAACACTATCTCGGACTTCTCTGCATGTTTCCCAGGCGAGCAATTGGCAGCATGTTCAGAACCATATTTCTGTGAATAACTCCTGAACCGTAAGTCCTAGACGCTCGCTCTTGGCTGCATTCGATTCAGCTCGTGGCAGCCAGTCTAAAAAACACTATCTTGGACTTCTCTGCATGTTTCCCAGGCGAGAAATTGGCAGCATGTTCAGAACCATGTTTCTGTGAATAACTCCTGAACCGTAAGTCCTAGACGCTCGATCTTGGCGGCATTCGTCTCAGCGCCTGGCAATTAGTATAGGAGCACTGTGTTTGACTTCTCTGGATGTTTCCCAGGCGAGTTATTGACAAGTAAATCCTAGACGCTCGATCTTGGTTATTTTCGCTTTCGCGGCTGGCAGTAAAAGAACCATGTTTCTGTGAATAACTCCTGAACCGTAAGTCCTAGACGCTCGCTCTTGGCTGCATTCGATTCAGCTCGTGGCAGCCAGTCTAAAAAACACTATCTTGGACTTCTCTGCATGTTTCCCAGGCGAGCAATTGGCAGCATGTTCAGAACCATGTTTCTGTGAATAACTCCTGAACCGTAAGTCCTAGACGCTCGCTCTTGGCTGCATTCGATTCAGCTCGTGGCAGCCAGTCTAAAAAACTCTATCTTGGACTTCTCTGCATGTTTCCCAGGCGAGCAATTGGCAGCATGTTCAGAACCATGTTTCTGTGAATAACTCCTGAACCGTAAGTCCTAGACGCTCGCTCTTGGCTGCATTCGATTCAGCTCGTGGCAGCCAGTCTAAAAAACACTATCTTGGACTTCTCTGCATGTTCCTAAGGCAAATGTTTCTAAAGCTAATTCTTGAACCGTAAGTCCTAGACGCTCGATCTTGGCGGCATTCGTCTCAGCGCCACGCAATTAGTATAGGAGCACTGTGTTTGACTTCTCTGGATGTTTCCCAGGCGAGTTATTGACAAGTAAATCCTAGACGCTCGATCTTGGTTATTTTCGCTTTCGCGGCTGGCAGTAAAAGAACCATGTTTCTGTGAATAACTCCTGAACCGTAAGTCCTAGACGCTCGCTCTTGGCTGCATTCGATTCAGCTCGTGGCAGCCAGTCTAAAAAACACTATCTTGGACTTCTCTGCATGTTTCCCAGGCGAGAAATTGGCAGCATGTTCAGAACCATGTTTCTGTGAATAACTCCTGAACCGTAAGTCCTAGACGCTCGCTCTTGGCTGCATTCGATTCAGCTCGTGGCAGCCAGTCTAAAAAACACTATCTCGGACTTCTCTGCATGTTTCCCAGGCGAGCAATTGGCAGCATGTTCAGAACCATATTTCTGTGAATAACTCCTGAACCGTAAGTCCTAGACGCTCGCTCTTGGCTGCATTCGATTCAGCTCGTGGCAGCCAGTCTAAAAAACACAATCTTGGACTTCTCTGCATGTTTCCCAGGCGAGAAATTGGCAGCATGTTCAGAACCATGTTTCTGTGAATAACTCCTGAACCGTAAGTCCTAGACGCTCGATCTTGGCGGCATTCGTCTCAGCGCCTGGCAATTAGTATAGGAGCACTGTGTTTGACTTCTCTGGATGTTTCCCAGGCGAGTTATTGACAAGTAAATCCTAGACGCTCGATCTTGGTTATTTTCGCTTTCGCGGCTGGCAGTAAAAGAACCATGTTTCTGTGAATAACTCCTGAACCGTAAGTCCTAGACGCTCGCTCTTGGCTGCATTCGATTCAGCTCGTGGCAGCCAGTCTAAAAAACACTATCTTGGACTTCTCTGCATGTTTCCCAGGCGAGCAATTGGCAGCATGTTCAGAACCATGTTTCTGTGAATAACTCCTGAACCGTAAGTCCTAGACGCTCGCTCTTGGCTGCATTCGATTCAGCTCGTGGCAGCCAGTCTAAAAAACACTATCTTGGACTTCTCTGCATGTTTCCCAGGCGAGAAATTGGCAGCATGTTCAGAACCATGTTTCTGTGAATAACTCCTGAACCGTAAGTCCTAGACGCTCGCTCTTGGCTGCATTCGATTCAGCTCGTGGCAGCCAGTCTAAAAAACACTATCTTGGACTTCTCTGCATGTTTCCCAGGCGAGCAATTGGCAGCATGTTCAGAACCATGTTTCTGTGAATAACTCCTGAACCGTAAGTCCTAGACGCTCGCTCTTGGCTGCATTCGATTCAGCTCGTGGCAGCCAGTCTAAAAAACTCTATCTTGGACTTCTCTGCATGTTTCCCAGGCGAGCAATTGGCAGCATGTTCAGAACCATGTTTCTGTGAATAACTCCTGAACCGTAAGTCCTAGACGCTCGCTCTTGGCTGCATTCGATTCAGCTCGTGGCAGCCAGTCTAAAAAACACTATCTTGGACTTCTCTGCATGTTCCTAAGGCAAATGTTTCTAAAGCTAATTCTTGAACCGTAAGTCCTAGACGCTCGATCTTGGCGGCATTCGTCTCAGCGCCACGCAATTAGTATAGGAGCACTGTGTTTGACTTCTCTGGATGTTTCCCAGGCGAGTTATTGACAAGTAAATCCTAGACGCTCGATCTTGGTTATTTTCGCTTTCGCGGCTGGCAGTAAAAGAACCATGTTTCTGTGAATAACTCCTGAACCGTAAGTCCTAGACGCTCGCTCTTGGCTGCATTCGATTCAGCTCGTGGCAGCCAGTCTAAAAAACACTATCTTGGACTTCTCTGCATGTTTCCCAGGCGAGAAATTGGCAGCATGTTCAGAACCATGTTTCTGTGAATAACTCCTGAACCGTAAGTCCTAGACGCTCGATCTTGGCGGCATTCGTCTCAGCGCCTGGCAATTAGTATAGGAGCACTGTGTTTGACTTCTCTGGATGTTTCCCAGGCGAGTTATTGACAAGTAAATCCTAGACGCTCGATCTTGGTTATTTTCGCTTTCGCGGCTGGCAGTAAAAGAACCATGTTTCTGTGAATAACTCCTGAACCGTAAGTCCTAGACGCTCGCTCTTGGCTGCATTCGATTCAGCTCGTGGCAGCCAGTCTAAAAAACACTATCTTGGACTTCTCTGCATGTTTCCCAGGCGAGCAATTGGCAGCATGTTCAGAACCATGTTTCTGTGAATAACTCCTGAACCGTAAGTCCTAGACGCTCGCTCTTGGCTGCATTCGATTCAGCTCGTGGCAGCCAGTCTAAAAAACACTATCTTGGACTTCTCTGCATGTTTCCCAGGCGAGAAATTGGCAGCATGTTCAGAACCATGTTTCTGTGAATAACTCCTGAACCGTAAGTCCTAGACGCTCGCTCTTGGCTGCATTCGATTCAGCTCGTGGCAGCCAGTCTAAAAAACACTATCTTGGACTTCTCTGCATGTTTCCCAGGCGAGCAATTGGCAGCATGTTCAGAACCATGTTTCTGTGAATAACTCCTGAACCGTAAGTCCTAGACGCTCGCTCTTGGCTGCATTCGATTCAGCTCGTGGCAGCCAGTCTAAAAAACTCTATCTTGGACTTCTCTGCATGTTTCCCAGGCGAGCAATTGGCAGCATGTTCAGAACCATGTTTCTGTGAATAACTCCTGAACCGTAAGTCCTAGACGCTCGCTCTTGGCTGCATTCGATTCAGCTCGTGGCAGCCAGTCTAAAAAACACTATCTTGGACTTCTCTGCATGTTCCTAAGGCAAATGTTTCTAAAGCTAATTCTTGAACCGTAAGTCCTAGACGCTCGATCTTGGCGGCATTCGTCTCAGCGCCACGCAATTAGTATAGGAGCACTGTGTTTGACTTCTCTGGATGTTTCCCAGGCGAGTTATTGACAAGTAAATCCTAGACGCTCGATCTTGGTTATTTTCGCTTTCGCGGCTGGCAGTAAAAGAACCATGTTTCTGTGAATAACTCCTGAACCGTAAGTCCTAGACGCTCGCTCTTGGCTGCATTCGATTCAGCTCGTGGCAGCCAGTCTAAAAAACACTATCTTGGACTTCTCTGCATGTTTCCCAGGCGAGAAATTGGCAGCATGTTCAGAACCATGTTTCTGTGAATAACTCCTGAACCGTAAGTCCTAGACGCTCGCTCTTGGCTGCATTCGATTCAGCTCGTGGCAGCCAGTCTAAAAAACACTATCTCGGACTTCTCTGCATGTTTCCCAGGCGAGCAATTGGCAGCATGTTCAGAACCATATTTCTGTGAATAACTCCTGAACCGTAAGTCCTAGACGCTCGCTCTTGGCTGCATTCGATTCAGCTCGTGGCAGCCAGTCTAAAAAACACTATCTTGGACTTCTCTGCATGTTTCCCAGGCGAGAAATTGGCAGCATGTTCAGAACCATGTTTCTGTGAATAACTCCTGAACCGTAAGTCCTAGACGCTCGATCTTGGCGGCATTCGTCTCAGCGCCTGGCAATTAGTATAGGAGCACTGTGTTTGACTTCTCTGGATGTTTCCCAGGCGAGTTATTGACAAGTAAATCCTAGACGCTCGATCTTGGTTATTTTCGCTTTCGCGGCTGGCAGTAAAAGAACCATGTTTCTGTGAATAACTCCTGAACCGTAAGTCCTAGACGCTCGCTCTTGGCTGCATTCGATTCAGCTCGTGGCAGCCAGTCTAAAAAACACTATCTTGGACTTCTCTGCATGTTTCCCAGGCGAGCAATTGGCAGCATGTTCAGAACCATGTTTCTGTGAATAACTCCTGAACCGTAAGTCCTAGACGCTCGCTCTTGGCTGCATTCGATTCAGCTCGTGGCAGCCAGTCTAAAAAACTCTATCTTGGACTTCTCTGCATGTTTCCCAGGCGAGCAATTGGCAGCATGTTCAGAACCATGTTTCTGTGAATAACTCCTGAACCGTAAGTCCTAGACGCTCGCTCTTGGCTGCATTCGATTCAGCTCGTGGCAGCCAGTCTAAAAAACACTATCTTGGACTTCTCTGCATGTTCCTAAGGCATATGTTTCTAAAGCTAATTCTTGAACCGTAAGTCCTAGACGCTCGATCTTGGCGGCATTCCTCTCAGCGCCACGCAATTAGTATAGGAGCACTGTGTTTGACTTCTCTGGATGTTTCCCAGGCGAGTTATTGACAAGTAAATCCTAGACGCTCGATCTTGGTTATTTTCGCTTTCGCGGCTGGCAGTAAAAGAACCATGTTTCTGTGAATAACTCCTGAACCGTAAGTCCTAGACGCTCGCTCTTGGCTGCATTCGATTCAGCTCGTGGCAGCCAGTCTAAAAAACACTATCTTGGACTTCTCTGCATGTTTCCCAGGCGAGCAATTGGCAGCATGTTCAGAACCATGTTTCTGTGAATAACTCCTGAACCGTAAGTCCTAGACGCTCGCTCTTGGCTGCATTCGATTCAGCTCGTGGCAGCCAGTCTAAAAAACACTATCTTGGACTTCTCTGCATGTTCCTAAGGCAAATGTTTCTAAAGCTAATTCTTGAACCGTAAGTCCTAGACGCTCGATCTTGGCGGCATTCGTCTCAGCGCCAGGCAATTAGTATAGGAGCACTGTGTTTGACTTCTCTGGATGTTTCCCAGGCGAGTTATTGACAAGTAAATCCTAGACGCTCGATCTTGGTTATTTTCGCTTTCGCGGCTGGCAGTAAAAGAACCATGTTTCTGTGAATAACTCCTGAACCGTAAGTCCTAGACGCTCGCTCTTGGCTGCATTCGATTCAGCTCGTGGCAGCCAGTCTAAAAAACACTATCTTGGACTTCTCTGCATGTTTCCCAGGCGAGAAATTGGCAGCATGTTCAGAACCATGTTTCTGTGAATAACTCCTGAACCGTAAGTCCTAGACGCTCGCTCTTGGCTGCATTCGATTCAGCTCGTGGCAGCCAGTCTAAAAAACACTATCTTGGACTTCTCTGCATGTTTCCCAGGCGAGCAATTGGCAGCATGTTCAGAACCATGTTTCTGTGAATAACTCCTGAACCGTAAGTCCTAGACGCTCGCTCTTGGCTGCATTCGATTCAGCTCGTGGCAGCCAGTCTAAAAAACACTATCTTGGACTTCTCTGCATGTTTCCCAGGCGAGCAATTGGCAGCATGTTCAGAACCATGTTTCTGTGAATAACTCCTGAACCGTAAGTCCTAGACGCTCGCTCTTGGCTGCATTCGATTCAGCTCGTGGCAGCCAGTCTAAAAAACACTATCTTGGACTTCTCTGCATGTTCCTAAGGCAAATGTTTCTAAAGCTAATTCTTGAACCGTAAGTCCTAGACGCTCGATCTTGGCGGCATTCGTCTCAGCGCCAGGCAATTAGTATAGGAGCACTGTGTTTGACTTCTCTGGATGTTTCCCAGGCGAGTTATTGACAAGTAAATCCTAGACGCTCGATCTTGGTTATTTTCGCTTTCGCGGCTGGCAGTAAAAGAACCATGTTTCTGTGAATAACTCCTGAACCGTAAGTCCTAGACGCTCGCTCTTGGCTGCATTCGATTCAGCTCGTGGCAGCCAGTCTAAAAAACACTATCTTGGACTTCTCTGCATGTTTCCCAGGCGAGCAATTGGCAGCATGTTCAGAACCATGTTTCTGTGAATAACTCCTGAACCGTAAGTCCTAGACGCTCGCTCTTGGCTGCATTCGATTCAGCTCGTGGCAGCCAGTCTAAAAAACACTATCTTGGACTTCTCTGCATGTTCCTAAGGCAAATGTTTCTAAAGCTAATTCTTGAACCGTAAGTCCTAGACGCTCGATCTTGGCGGCATTCGTCTCAGCGCCAGGCAATTAGTATAGGAGCACTGTGTTTGACTTCTCTGGATGTTTCCCAGGCGAGTTATTGACAAGTAAATCCTAGACGCTCGATCTTGGTTATTTTCGCTTTCGCGGCTGGCAGTAAAAGAACCATGTTTCTGTGAATAACTCCTGAACCGTAAGTCCTAGACGCTCGCTCTTGGCTGCATTCGATTCAGCTCGTGGCAGCCAGTCTAAAAAACACTATCTTGGACTTCTCTGCTTGTTTCCCAGGCGAGCAATTGGCAGCATGTTCAGAACCATGTTTCTGTGAATAACTCCTGAACCGTAAGTCCTAGACGCTCGCTCTTGGCTGCATTCGATTCAGCTCGTGGCAGCCAGTCTAAAAAACACTATCTTGGACTTCTCTGCATGTTTCCCAGGCGAGCAATTGGCAGCATGTTCAGAACCATGTTTCTGTGAATAACTCCTGAACCGTAAGTCCTAGACGCTCGCTCTTGGCTGCATTCGATTCAGCTCGTGGCAGCCAGTCTAAAAAACACTATCTTGGACTTCTCTGCATGTTTCCCAGGCGAGCAATTGGCAGCATGTTCAGAACCATGTTTCTGTGAATAACTCCTGAACCGTAAGTCCTAGACGCTCGCTCTTGGCTGCATTCGATTCAGCTCGTGGCAGCCAGTCTAAAAAACACTATCTTGGACTTCTCTGCATGTTCCTAAGGCAAATGTTTCTAAAGCTAATTCTTGAACCGTAAGTCCTAGACGCTCGATCTTGGCGGCATTCGTCTCAGCGCCACGCAATTAGTATAGGAGCACTGTGTTTGACTTCTCTGGATGTTTCCCAGGCGAGTTATTGACAAGTAAATCCTAGACGCTCGATCTTGGTTATTTTCGCTTTCGCGGCTGGCAGTAAAAGAACCATGTTTCTGTGAATAACTCCTGAACCGTAAGTCCTAGACGCTCGCTCTTGGCTGCATTCGATTCAGCTCGTGGCAGCCAGTCTAAAAAACACTATCTTGGACTTCTCTGCATGTTTCCCAGGCGAGAAATTGGCAGCATGTTCAGAACCATGTTTCTGTGAATAACTCCTGAACCGTAAGTCCTAGACGCTCGCTCTTGGCTGCATTCGATTCAGCTCGTGGCAGCCAGTCTAAAAAACACTATCTCGGACTTCTCTGCATGTTTCCCAGGCGAGCAATTGGCAGCATGTTCAGAACCATATTTCTGTGAATAACTCCTGAACCGTAAGTCCTAGACGCTCGCTCTTGGCTGCATTCGATTCAGCTCGTGGCAGCCAGTCTAAAAAACACTATCTTGGACTTCTCTGCATGTTTCCCAGGCGAGAAATTGGCAGCATGTTCAGAACCATGTTTCTGTGAATAACTCCTGAACCGTAAGTCCTAGACGCTCGCTCTTGGCTGCATTCGATTCAGCTCGTGGCAGCCAGTCTAAAAAACACTATCTTGGACTTCTCTGCATGTTTCCCAGGCGAGCAATTGGCAGCATGTTCAGAACCATGTTTCTGTGAATAACTCCTGAACCGTAAGTCCTAGACGCTCGCTCTTGGCTGCATTCGATTCAGCTCGTGGCAGCCAGTCTAAAAAACTCTATCTTGGACTTCTCTGCATGTTTCCCAGGCGAGCAATTGGCAGCATGTTCAGAACCATGTTTCTGTGAATAACTCCTGAACCGTAAGTCCTAGACGCTCGCTCTTGGCTGCATTCGATTCAGCTCGTGGCAGCCAGTCTAAAAAACACTATCTTGGACTTCTCTGCATGTTCCTAAGGCAAATGTTTCTAAAGCTAATTCTTGAACCGTAAGTCCTAGACGCTCGATCTTGGCGGCATTCGTCTCAGCGCCACGCAATTAGTATAGGAGCACTGTGTTTGACTTCTCTGGATGTTTCCCAGGCGAGTTATTGACAAGTAAATCCTAGACGCTCGATCTTGGTTATTTTCGCTTTCGCGGCTGGCAGTAAAAGAACCATGTTTCTGTGAATAACTCCTGAACCGTAAGTCCTAGACGCTCGCTCTTGGCTGCATTCGATTCAGCTCGTGGCAGCCAGTCTAAAAAACACTATCTTGGACTTCTCTGCATGTTTCCCAGGCGAGAAATTGGCAGCATGTTCAGAACCATGTTTCTGTGAATAACTCCTGAACCGTAAGTCCTAGACGCTCGCTCTTGGCTGCATTCGATTCAGCTCGTGGCAGCCAGTCTAAAAAACACTATCTCGGACTTCTCTGCATGTTTCCCAGGCGAGCAATTGGCAGCATGTTCAGAACCATATTTCTGTGAATAACTCCTGAACCGTAAGTCCTAGACGCTCGCTCTTGGCTGCATTCGATTCAGCTCGTGGCAGCCAGTCTAAAAAACACTATCTTGGACTTCTCTGCATGTTTCCCAGGCGAGAAATTGGCAGCATGTTCAGAACCATGTTTCTGTGAATAACTCCTGAACCGTAAGTCCTAGACGCTC
This sequence comes from Rhinoderma darwinii, assembly GCF_050947455.1. Classification (NCBI taxonomy): domain Eukaryota; kingdom Metazoa; phylum Chordata; class Amphibia; order Anura; family Rhinodermatidae; genus Rhinoderma; species Rhinoderma darwinii. The sequence goes on along the minus strand of NW_027461918.1, from coordinate 77,958 downwards.
GCTCTTGGCTGCATTCGATTCAGCTCGTGGCAGCCAGTCTAAAAAACACTATCTTGGACTTCTCTGCATGTTCCTAAGGCAAATGTTTCTAAAGCTAATTCTTGAACCGTAAGTCCTAGACGCTCGATCTTGGCGGCATTCGTCTCAGCGCCACGCAATTAGTATAGGAGCACTGTGTTTGACTTCTCTGGATGTTTCCCAGGCGAGTTATTGACAAGTAAATCCTAGACGCTCGATCTTGGTTATTTTCGCTTTCGCGGCTGGCAGTAAAAGAACCATGTTTCTGTGAATAACTCCTGAACCGTAAGTCCTAGACGCTCGCTCTTGGCTGCATTCGATTCAGCTCGTGGCAGCCAGTCTAAAAAACACTATCTTGGACTTCTCTGCATGTTTCCCAGGCGAGAAATTGGCAGCATGTTCAGAACCATGTTTCTGTGAATAACTCCTGAACCGTAAGTCCTAGACGCTCGCTCTTGGCTGCATTCGATTCAGCTCGTGGCAGCCAGTCTAAAAAACACTATCTCGGACTTCTCTGCATGTTTCCCAGGCGAGCAATTGGCAGCATGTTCAGAACCATATTTCTGTGAATAACTCCTGAACCGTAAGTCCTAGACGCTCGCTCTTGGCTGCATTCGATTCAGCTCGTGGCAGCCAGTCTAAAAAACACTATCTTGGACTTCTCTGCATGTTTCCCAGGCGAGAAATTGGCAGCATGTTCAGAACCATGTTTCTGTGAATAACTCCTGAACCGTAAGTCCTAGACGCTCGCTCTTGGCTGCATTCGATTCAGCTCGTGGCAGCCAGTCTAAAAAACACTATCTTGGACTTCTCTGCATGTTTCCCAGGCGAGCAATTGGCAGCATGTTCAGAACCATGTTTCTGTGAATAACTCCTGAACCGTAAGTCCTAGACGCTCGCTCTTGGCTGCATTCGATTCAGCTCGTGGCAGCCAGTCTAAAAAACTCTATCTTGGACTTCTCTGCATGTTTCCCAGGCGAGCAATTGGCAGCATGTTCAGAACCATGTTTCTGTGAATAACTCCTGAACCGTAAGTCCTAGACGCTCGCTCTTGGCTGCATTCGATTCAGCTCGTGGCAGCCAGTCTAAAAAACACTATCTTGGACTTCTCTGCATGTTCCTAAGGCAAATGTTTCTAAAGCTAATTCTTGAACCGTAAGTCCTAGACGCTCGATCTTGGCGGCATTCGTCTCAGCGCCACGCAATTAGTATAGGAGCACTGTGTTTGACTTCTCTGGATGTTTCCCAGGCGAGTTATTGACAAGTAAATCCTAGACGCTCGATCTTGGTTATTTTCGCTTTCGCGGCTGGCAGTAAAAGAACCATGTTTCTGTGAATAACTCCTGAACCGTAAGTCCTAGACGCTCGCTCTTGGCTGCATTCGATTCAGCTCGTGGCAGCCAGTCTAAAAAACACTATCTTGGACTTCTCTGCATGTTTCCCAGGCGAGAAATTGGCAGCATGTTCAGAACCATGTTTCTGTGAATAACTCCTGAACCGTAAGTCCTAGACGCTCGCTCTTGGCTGCATTCGATTCAGCTCGTGGCAGCCAGTCTAAAAAACACTATCTCGGACTTCTCTGCATGTTTCCCAGGCGAGCAATTGGCAGCATGTTCAGAACCATATTTCTGTGAATAACTCCTGAACCGTAAGTCCTAGACGCTCGCTCTTGGCTGCATTCGATTCAGCTCGTGGCAGCCAGTCTAAAAAACACTATCTTGGACTTCTCTGCATGTTTCCCAGGCGAGAAATTGGCAGCATGTTCAGAACCATGTTTCTGTGAATAACTCCTGAACCGTAAGTCCTAGACGCTCGATCTTGGCGGCATTCGTCTCAGCGCCTGGCAATTAGTATAGGAGCACTGTGTTTGACTTCTCTGGATGTTTCCCAGGCGAGTTATTGACAAGTAAATCCTAGACGCTCGATCTTGGTTATTTTCGCTTTCGCGGCTGGCAGTAAAAGAACCATGTTTCTGTGAATAACTCCTGAACCGTAAGTCCTAGACGCTCGCTCTTGGCTGCATTCGATTCAGCTCGTGGCAGCCAGTCTAAAAAACACTATCTTGGACTTCTCTGCATGTTTCCCAGGCGAGCAATTGGCAGCATGTTCAGAACCATGTTTCTGTGAATAACTCCTGAACCGTAAGTCCTAGACGCTCGCTCTTGGCTGCATTCGATTCAGCTCGTGGCAGCCAGTCTAAAAAACTCTATCTTGGACTTCTCTGCATGTTTCCCAGGCGAGCAATTGGCAGCATGTTCAGAACCATGTTTCTGTGAATAACTCCTGAACCGTAAGTCCTAGACGCTCGCTCTTGGCTGCATTCGATTCAGCTCGTGGCAGCCAGTCTAAAAAACACTATCTTGGACTTCTCTGCATGTTCCTAAGGCAAATGTTTCTAAAGCTAATTCTTGAACCGTAAGTCCTAGACGCTCGATCTTGGCGGCATTCGTCTCAGCGCCACGCAATTAGTATAGGAGCACTGTGTTTGACTTCTCTGGATGTTTCCCAGGCGAGTTATTGACAAGTAAATCCTAGACGCTCGATCTTGGTTATTTTCGCTTTCGCGGCTGGCAGTAAAAGAACCATGTTTCTGTGAATAACTCCTGAACCGTAAGTCCTAGACGCTCGCTCTTGGCTGCATTCGATTCAGCTCGTGGCAGCCAGTCTAAAAAACACTATCTTGGACTTCTCTGCATGTTTCCCAGGCGAGAAATTGGCAGCATGTTCAGAACCATGTTTCTGTGAATAACTCCTGAACCGTAAGTCCTAGACGCTCGCTCTTGGCTGCATTCGATTCAGCTCGTGGCAGCCAGTCTAAAAAACACTATCTCGGACTTCTCTGCATGTTTCCCAGGCGAGCAATTGGCAGCATGTTCAGAACCATATTTCTGTGAATAACTCCTGAACCGTAAGTCCTAGACGCTCGCTCTTGGCTGCATTCGATTCAGCTCGTGGCAGCCAGTCTAAAAAACACTATCTTGGACTTCTCTGCATGTTTCCCAGGCGAGAAATTGGCAGCATGTTCAGAACCATGTTTCTGTGAATAACTCCTGAACCGTAAGTCCTAGACGCTCGATCTTGGCGGCATTCGTCTCAGCGCCTGGCAATTAGTATAGGAGCACTGTGTTTGACTTCTCTGGATGTTTCCCAGGCGAGTTATTGACAAGTAAATCCTAGACGCTCGATCTTGGTTATTTTCGCTTTCGCGGCTGGCAGTAAAAGAACCATGTTTCTGTGAATAACTCCTGAACCGTAAGTCCTAGACGCTCGCTCTTGGCTGCATTCGATTCAGCTCGTGGCAGCCAGTCTAAAAAACACTATCTTGGACTTCTCTGCATGTTTCCCAGGCGAGCAATTGGCAGCATGTTCAGAACCATGTTTCTGTGAATAACTCCTGAACCGTAAGTCCTAGACGCTCGCTCTTGGCTGCATTCGATTCAGCTCGTGGCAGCCAGTCTAAAAAACACTATCTTGGACTTCTCTGCATGTTTCCCAGGCGAGAAATTGGCAGCATGTTCAGAACCATGTTTCTGTGAATAACTCCTGAACCGTAAGTCCTAGACGCTCGCTCTTGGCTGCATTCGATTCAGCTCGTGGCAGCCAGTCTAAAAAACACTATCTTGGACTTCTCTGCATGTTTCCCAGACGAGAAATTGGCAGCATGTTCAGAACCATGTTTCTGTGAATAACTCCTGAACCGTAAGTCCTAGACGCTCGATCTTGGCGGCATTCGTCTCAGCGCCTGGCAATTAGTATAGGAGCACTGTGTTTGACTTCTCTGGATGTTTCCCAGGCGAGTTATTGACAAGTAAATCCTAGACGCTCGATCTTGGTTATTTTCGCTTTCGCGGCTGGCAGTAAAAAAACCATGTTTCTGTGAATAACTCCTGAACCGTAAGTCCTAGACGCTCGCTCTTGGCTGCATTCGATTCAGCTCGTGGCAGCCAGTCTAAAAAACACTATCTTGGACTTCTCTGCATGTTTCCCAGGCGAGAAATTGGCAGCATGTTCAGAACCATGTTTCTGTGAATAACTCCTGAACCGTAAGTCCTAGACGCTCGCTCTTGGCTGCATTCGATTCAGCTCGTGGCAGCCAGTCTAAAAAACACTATCTTGGACTTCTCTGCATGTTTCCCAGACGAGAAATTGGCAGCATGTTCAGAACCATGTTTCTGTGAATAACTCCTGAACCGTAAGTCCTAGACGCTCGATCTTGGCGGCATTCGTCTCAGCGCCTGGCAATTAGTATAGGAGCACTGTGTTTGACTTCTCTGGATGTTTCCCAGGCGAGTTATTGACAAGTAAATCCTAGACGCTCGATCTTGGTTATTTTCGCTTTCGCGGCTGGCAGTAAAAAAACCATGTTTCTGTGAATAACTCCTGAACCGTAAGTCCTAGACGCTCGCTCTTGGCTGCATTCGATTCAGCTCGTGGCAGCCAGTCTAAAAAACACTATCTTGGACTTCTCTGCATGTTTCCCAGGCGAGCAATTGGCAGCATGTTCAGAACCATGTTTCTGTGAATAACTCCTGAACCGTAAGTCCTAGACGCTCGCTCTTGGCTGCATTCGATTCAGCTCGTGGCAGCCAGTCTAAAAAACACTATCTTGGACTTCTCTGCATGTTTCCCAGGCGAGCAATTGGCAGCATGTTCAGAACCATGTTTCTGTGAATAACTCCTGAACCGTAAGTCCTAGACGCTCGATCTTGGCGGCATTCGTCTCAGCGCCTGGCAATTAGTATAGGAGCACTGTGTTTGACTTCTCTGGATGTTTCCCAGGCGAGTTATTGACAAGTAAATCCTAGACGCTCGATCTTGGTTATTTTCGCTTTCGCGGCTGGCAGTAAAAAAAACCATGTTTCTGTGAATAACTCCTGAACCGTAAGTCCTAGACGCTCGCTCTTGGCTGCATTCGATTCAGCTCGTGGCAGCCAGTCTAAAAAACACTATCTTGGACTTCTCTGCATGTTTCCCAGGCGAGCAATTGGCAGCATGTTCAGAACCATGTTTCTGTGAATAACTCCTGAACCGTAAGTCCTAGACGCTCGCTCTTGGCTGCATTCGATTCAGCTCGTGGCAGCCAGTCTAAAAAACACTATCTTGGACTTCTCTGCATGTTTCCCAGGCGAGCAATTGGCAGCATGTTCAGAACCATGTTTCTGTGAATAACTCCTGAACCGTAAGTCCTAGACGCTCGCTCTTGGCTGCATTCGATTCAGCTCGTGGCAGCCAGTCTAAAAAACACTATCTTGGACTTCTCTGCATGTTTCCCAGGCGAGAAATTGGCAGCATGTTCAGAACCATGTTTCTGTGAATAACTCCTGAACCGTAAGTCCTAGACGCTCGCTCTTGGCTGCATTCGATTCAGCTCGTGGCAGCCAGTCTAAAAAACACTATCTTGGACTTCTCTGCATGTTTCCCAGGCGAGAAATTGGCAGCATGTTCAGAACCATGTTTCTGTGAATAACTCCTGAACCGTAAGTCCTAGACGCTCGATCTTGGCGGCATTCGTCTCAGCGCCTGGCAATTAGTATAGGAGCACTGTGTTTGACTTCTCTGGATGTTTCCCAGGCGAGTTATTGACAAGTAAATCCTAGACGCTCGATCTTGGTTATTTTCGCTTTCGCGGCTGGCAGTAAAAGAACCATGTTTCTGTGAATAACTCCTGAACCGTAAGTCCTAGACGCTCGCTCTTGGCTGCATTCGATTCAGCTCGTGGCAGCCAGTCTAAAAAACACTATCTTGGACTTCTCTGCATGTTTCCCAGGCGAGCAATTGGCAGCATGTTCAGAACCATGTTTCTGTGAATAACTCCTGAACCGTAAGTCCTAGACGCTCGCTCTTGGCTGCATTCGATTCAGCTCGTGGCAGCCAGTCTAAAAAACACTATCTTGGACTTCTCTGCATGTTTCCCAGGCGAGCAATTGGCAGCATGTTCAGAACCATGTTTCTGTGAATAACTCCTGAACCGTAAGTCCTAGACGCTCGATCTTGGCGGCATTCGTCTCAGCGCCTGGCAATTAGTATAGGAGCACTGTGTTTGACTTCTCTGGATGTTTCCCAGGCGAGTTATTGACAAGTAAATCCTAGACGCTCGATCTTGGTTATTTTCGCTTTCGCGGCTGGCAGTAAAAAAACCATGTTTCTGTGAATAACTCCTGAACCGTAAGTCCTAGACGCTCGCTCTTGGCTGCATTCGATTCAGCTCGTGGCAGCCAGTCTAAAAAACACTATCTTGGACTTCTCTGCATGTTTCCCAGGCGAGCAATTGGCAGCATGTTCAGAACCATGTTTCTGTGAATAACTCCTGAACCGTAAGTCCTAGACGCTCGCTCTTGGCTGCATTCGATTCAGCTCGTGGCAGCCAGTCTAAAAAACACTATCTTGGACTTCTCTGCATGTTTCCCATGCGAGAAATTGGCAGCATGTTCAGAACCATGTTTCTGTGAATAACTCCTGAACCGTAAGTCCTAGACGCTCGCTCTTGGCTGCATTCGATTCAGCTCGTGGCAGCCAGTCTAAAAAACACTATCTTGGACTTCTCTGCATGTTTCCCAGGCGAGCAATTGGCAGCATGTTCAGAACCATGTTTCTGTGAATAACTCCTGAACCGTAAGTCCTAGACGCTCGCTCTTGGCTGCATTCGATTCAGCTCGTGGCAGCCAGTCTAAAAAACACTATCTTGGACTTCTCTGCATGTTTCCCAGGCGAGCAATTGGCAGCATGTTCAGAACCATGTTTCTGTGAATAACTCCTGAACCGTAAGTCCTAGACGCTCGCTCTTGGCTGCATTCGATTCAGCTCGTGGCAGCCAGTCTAAAAAACACTATCTTGGACTTCTCTGCATGTTCCTAAGGCAAATGTTTCTAAAGCTAATTCTTGAACCGTAAGTCCTAGACGCTCGATCTTGGCGGCATTCGTCTCAGCGCCAGGCAATTAGTATAGGAGCACTGTGTTTGACTTCTCTGGATGTTTCCCAGGCGAGTTATTGACAAGTAAATCCTAGACGCTCGATCTTGGTTATTTTCGCTTTCGCGGCTGGCAGTAAAAGAACCATGTTTCTGTGAATAACTCCTGAACCGTAAGTCCTAGACGCTCGCTCTTGGCTGCATTCGATTCAGCTCGTGGCAGCCAGTCTAAAAAACACTATCTTGGACTTCTCTGCTTGTTTCCCAGGCGAGCAATTGGCAGCATGTTCAGAACCATGTTTCTGTGAATAACTCCTGAACCGTAAGTCCTAGACGCTCGCTCTTGGCTGCATTCGATTCAGCTCGTGGCAGCCAGTCTAAAAACACTATCTTGGACTTCTCTGCATGTTTCCCAGGCGAGCAATTGGCAGCATGTTCAGAACCATGTTTCTGTGAATAACTCCTGAACCGTAAGTCCTAGACGCTCGCTCTTGGCTGCATTCGATTCAGCTCGTGGCAGCCAGTCTAAAAACACTATCTTGGACTTCTCTGCATGTTTCCCAGGCGAGCAATTGGCAGCATGTTCAGAACCATGTTTCTGTGAATAACTCCTGAACCGTAAGTCCTAGACGCTCGCTCTTGGCTGCATTCGATTCAGCTCGTGGCAGCCAGTCTAAAAAACACTATCTTGGACTTCTCTGCATGTTCCTAAGGCAAATGTTTCTAAAGCTAATTCTTGAACCGTAAGTCCTAGACGCTCGATCTTGGCGGCATTCGTCTCAGCGCCACGCAATTAGTATAGGAGCACTGTGTTTGACTTCTCTGGATGTTTCCCAGGCGAGTTATTGACAAGTAAATCCTAGACGCTCGATCTTGGTTATTTCGCTTTCGCGGCTGGCAGTAAAAGAACCATGTTTCTGTGAATAACTCCTGAACCGTAAGTCCTAGACGCTCGCTCTTGGCTGCATTCGATTCAGCTCGTGGCAGCCAGTCTAAAAAACACTATCTCGGACTTCTCTGCATGTTTCCCAGGCGAGCAATTGGCAGCATGTTCAGAACATATTTCTGTGAATAACTCCTGAACCGTAAGTCCTAGACGCTCGCTCTTGGCTGCATTCGATTCAGCTCGTGGCAGCCAGTCTAAAAAACACTATCTTGGACTTCTCTGCATGTTTCCCAGGCGAGAAATTGGCAGCATGTTCAGAACCATGTTTCTGTGAATAACTCCTGAACCGTAAGTCCTAGACGCTCGATCTTGGCGGCATTCGTCTCAGCGCCTGGCAATTAGTATAGGAGCACTGTGTTTGACTTCTCTGGATGTTTCCCAGGCGAGTTATTGACAAGTAAATCCTAGACGCTCGATCTTGGTTATTTTCGCTTTCGCGGCTGGCAGTAAAAAAACCATGTTTCTGTGAATAACTCCTGAACCGTAAGTCCTAGACGCTCGCTCTTGGCTGCATTCGATTCAGCTCGTGGCAGCCAGTCTAAAAAACACTATCTTGGACTTCTCTGCAGTTTCCCAGGCGAGCAATTGGCAGCATGTTCAGAACCATGTTTCTGTGAATAACTCCTGAACCGTAAGTCCTAGACGCTCGCTCTTGGCTGCATTCGATTCAGCTCGTGGCAGCCAGTCTAAAAAACACTATCTTGGACTTCTCTGCATGTTTCCCAGGCGAGAAATTGGCAGCATGTTCAGAACCATGTTTCTGTGAATAACTCCTGAACCGTAAGTCCTAGACGCTCGCTCTTGGCTGCATTCGATTCAGCTCGTGGCAGCCAGTCTAAAAACACTATCTTGGACTTCTCTGCATGTTTCCCAGGCGAGCAATTGGCAGCATGTTCAGAACCATGTTTCTGTGAATAACTCCTGAACCGTAAGTCCTAGACGCTCGCTCTTGGCTGCATTCGATTCAGCTCGTGGCAGCCAGTCTAAAAAACACTATCTTGGACTTCTCTGCATGTTTCCCAGGCGAGCAATTGGCAGCATGTTCAGAACCATGTTTCTGTGAATAACTCCTGAACCGTAAGTCCTAGACGCTCGCTCTTGGCTGCATTCGATTCAGCTCGTGGCAGCCAGTCTAAAAAACACTATCTTGGACTTCTCTGCATGTTCCTAAGGCAAATGTTTCTAAAGCTAATTCTTGAACCGTAAGTCCTAGACGCTCGATCTTGGCGGCATTCGTCTCAGCGCCAGGCAATTAGTATAGGAGCACTGTGTTTGACTTCTCTGGATGTTTCCCAGGCGAGTTATTGACAAGTAAATCCTAGACGCTCGATCTTGGTTATTTTCGCTTTCGCCGGCTGGCAGTAAAAGAACCATGTTTCTGTGAATAACTCCTGAACCGTAAGTCCTAGACGCTCGCTCTTGGCTGCATTCGATTCAGCTCGTGGCAGCCAGTCTAAAAAACACTATCTTGGACTTCTCTGCTTGTTTCCCAGGCGAGCAATTGGCAGCATGTTCAGAACCATGTTTCTGTGAATAACTCCTGAACCGTAAGTCCTAGACGCTCGCTCTTGGCTGCATTCGATTCAGCTCGTGGCAGCCAGTCTAAAAAACACTATCTTGGACTTCTCTGCATGTTTCCCAGGCGAGCAATTGGCAGCATGTTCAGAACCATGTTTCTGTGAATAACTCCTGAACCGTAAGTCCTAGACGCTCGCTCTTGGCTGCATTCGATTCAGCTCGTGGCAGCCAGTCTAAAAAACACTATCTTGGACTTCTCTGCATGTTTCCCAGGCGAGCAATTGGCAGCATGTTCAGAACCATGTTTCTGTGAATAACTCCTGAACCGTAAGTCCTAGACGCTCGCTCTTGGCTGCATTCGATTCAGCTCGTGGCAGCCAGTCTAAAAAACACTATCTTGGACTTCTCTGCATGTTCCTAAGGCAAATGTTTCTAAAGCTAATTCTTGAACCGTAAGTCCTAGACGCTCGATCTTGGCGGCATTCGTCTCAGCGCCACGCAATTAGTATAGGAGCACTGTGTTTGACTTCTCTGGATGTTTCCCAGGCGAGTTATTGACAAGTAAATCCTAGACGCTCGATCTTGGTTATTTTCGCTTTCGCGGCTGGCAGTAAAAGAACCATGTTTCTGTGAATAACTCCTGAACCGTAAGTCCTAGACGCTCGCTCTTGGCTGCATTCGATTCAGCTCGTGGCAGCCAGTCTAAAAAACACTATCTCGGACTTCTCTGCATGTTTCCCAGGCGAGCAATTGGCAGCATGTTCAGAACCATATTTCTGTGAATAACTCCTGAACCGTAAGTCCTAGACGCTCGCTCTTGGCTGCATTCGATTCAGCTCGTGGCAGCCAGTCTAAAAAACACTATCTTGGACTTCTCTGCATGTTTCCCAGGCGAGAAATTGGCAGCATGTTCAGAACCATGTTTCTGTGAATAACTCCTGAACCGTAAGTCCTAGACGCTCGCTCTTGGCTGCATTCGATTCAGCTCGTGGCAGCCAGTCTAAAAAACACTATCTTGGACTTCTCTGCATGTTTCCCAGGCGAGCAATTGGCAGCATGTTCAGAACCATGTTTCTGTGAATAACTCCTGAACCGTAAGTCCTAGACGCTCGCTCTTGGCTGCATTCGATTCAGCTCGTGGCAGCCAGTCTAAAAAACTCTATCTTGGACTTCTCTGCATGTTTCCCAGGCGAGCAATTGGCAGCATGTTCAGAACCATGTTTCTGTGAATAACTCCTGAACCGTAAGTCCTAGACGCTCGCTCTTGGCTGCATTCGATTCAGCTCGTGGCAGCCAGTCTAAAAAACACTATCTTGGACTTCTCTGCATGTTTCCCAGGCGAGAAATTGGCAGCATGTTCAGAACCATGTTTCTGTGAATAACTCCTGAACCGTAAGTCCTAGACGCTCGCTCTTGGCTGCATTCGATTCAGCTCGTGGCAGCCAGTCTAAAAAACACTATCTTGGACTTCTCTGCATGTTTCCCAGGCGAGCAATTGGCAGCATGTTCAGAACCATGTTTCTGTGAATAACTCCTGAACCGTAAGTCCTAGACGCTCGCTCTTGGCTGCATTCGATTCAGCTCGTGGCAGCCAGTCTAAAAAACTCTATCTTGGACTTCTCTGCATGTTTCCCAGGCGAGCAATTGGCAGCATGTTCAGAACCATGTTTCTGTGAATAACTCCTGAACCGTAAGTCCTAGACGCTCGCTCTTGGCTGCATTCGATTCAGCTCGTGGCAGCCAGTCTAAAAAACACTATCTTGGACTTCTCTGCATGTTCCTAAGGCAAATGTTTCTAAAGCTAATTCTTGAACCGTAAGTCCTAGACGCTCGATCTTGGCGGCATTCGTCTCAGCGCCACGCAATTAGTATAGGAGCACTGTGTTTGACTTCTCTGGATGTTTCCCAGGCGAGTTTATTGACAAGTAAATCCTAGACGCTCGATCTTGGTTATTTTCGCTTTCGCGGCTGGCAGTAAAAGAACCATGTTTCTGTGAATAACTCCTGAACCGTAAGTCCTAGACGCTCGCTCTTGGCTGCATTCGATTCAGCTCGTGGCAGCCAGTCTAAAAAACACTATCTTGGACTTCTCTGCATGTTTCCCAGGCGAGAAATTGGCAGCATGTTCAGAACCATGTTTCTGTGAATAACTCCTGAACCGTAAGTCCTAGACGCTCGCTCTTGGCTGCATTCGATTCAGCTCGTGGCAGCCAGTCTAAAAAACACTATCTCGGACTTCTCTGCATGTTTCCCAGGCGAGCAATTGGCAGCATGTTCAGAACCATATTTCTGTGAATAACTCCTGAACCGTAAGTCCTAGACGCTCGCTCTTGGCTGCATTCGATTCAGCTCGTGGCAGCCAGTCTAAAAAACACTATCTTGGACTTCTCTGCATGTTTCCCAGGCGAGAAATTGGCAGCATGTTCAGAACCATGTTTCTGTGAATAACTCCTGAACCGTAAGTCCTAGACGCTCGATCTTGGCGGCATTCGTCTCAGCGCCTGGCAATTAGTATAGGAGCACTGTGTTTGACTTCTCTGGATGTTTCCCAGGCGAGTTATTGACAAGTAAATCCTAGACGCTCGATCTTGGTTATTTTCGCTTTCGCGGCTGGCAGTAAAGAACATGTTTCTGTGAATAACTCCTGAACCGTAAGTCCTAGACGCTCGCTCTTGGCTGCATTCGATTCAGCTCGTGGCAGCCAGTCTAAAAAACACTATCTTGGACTTCTCTGCATGTTTCCCAGGCGAGCAATTGGCAGCATGTTCAGAACCATGTTTCTGTGAATAACTCCTGAACCGTAAGTCCTAGACGCTCGCTCTTGGCTGCATTCGATTCAGCTCGTGGCAGCCAGTCTAAAAAACACTATCTTGGACTTCTCTGCATGTTTCCCAGGCGAGAAATTGGCAGCATGTTCAGAACCATGTTTCTGTGAATAACTCCTGAACCGTAAGTCCTAGACGCTCGCTCTTGGCTGCATTCGATTCAGCTCGTGGCAGCCAGTCTAAAAAACACTATCTTGGACTTCTCTGCATGTTTCCCAGACGAGAAATTGGCAGCATGTTCAGAACCATGTTTCTGTGAATAACTCCTGAACCGTAAGTCCTAGACGCTCGATCTTGGCGGCATTCGTCTCAGCGCCTGGCAATTAGTATAGGAGCACTGTGTTTGACTTCTCTGGATGTTTCCCAGGCGAGTTATTGACAAGTAAATCCTAGACGCTCGATCTTGGTTATTTTCGCTTTCGCGGCTGGCAGTAAAAAAACCATGTTTCTGTGAATAACTCCTGAACCGTAAGTCCTAGACGCTCGCTCTTGGCTGCATTCGATTCAGCTCGTGGCAGCCAGTCTAAAAAACACTATCTTGGACTTCTCTGCATGTTTCCCAGGCGAGAAATTGGCAGCATGTTCAGAACCATGTTTCTGTGAATAACTCCTGAACCGTAAGTCCTAGACGCTCGCTCTTGGCTGCATTCGATTCAGCTCGTGGCAGCCAGTCTAAAAAACACTATCTTGGACTTCTCTGCATGTTTCCCAGGCGAGAAATTGGCAGCATGTTCAGAACCATGTTTCTGTGAATAACTCCTGAACCGTAAGTCCTAGACGCTCGCTCTTGGCTGCATTCGATTCAGCTCGTGGCAGCCAGTCTAAAAAACACTATCTCGGACTTCTCTGCATGTTTCCCAGGCGAGCAATTGGCAGCATGTTCAGAACCATATTTCTGTGAATAACTCCTGAACCGTAAGTCCTAGACGCTCGCTCTTGGCTGCATTCGATTCAGCTCGTGGCAGCCAGTCTAAAAAACACTATCTTGGACTTCTCTGCATGTTTCCCAGGCGAGAAATTGGCAGCATGTTCAGAACCATGTTTCTGTGAATAACTCCTGAACCGTAAGTCCTAGACGCTCGATCTTGGCGGCATTCGTCTCAGCGCCTGGCAATTAGTATAGGAGCACTGTGTTTGACTTCTCTGGATGTTTCCCAGGCGAGTTATTGACAAGTAAATCCTAGACGCTCGATCTTGGTTATTTTCGCTTTCGCGGCTGGCAGTAAAAGAACCATGTTTCTGTGAATAACTCCTGAACCGTAAGTCCTAGACGCTCGCTCTTGGCTGCATTCGATTCAGCTCGTGGCAGCCAGTCTAAAAAACACTATCTTGGACTTCTCTGCATGTTTCCCAGGCGAGCAATTGGCAGCATGTTCAGAACCATGTTTCTGTGAATAACTCCTGAACCGTAAGTCCTAGACGCTCGCTCTTGGCTGCATTCGATTCAGCTCGTGGCAGCCAGTCTAAAAAACACTATCTTGGACTTCTCTGCATGTTCCTAAGGCAAATGTTTCTAAAGCTAATTCTTGAACCGTAAGTCCTAGACGCTCGATCTTGGCGGCATTCGTCTCAGCGCCAGGCAATTAGTATAGGAGCACTGTGTTTGACTTCTCTGGATGTTTCCCAGGCGAGTTATTGACAAGTAAATCCTAGACGCTCGATCTTGGTTATTTTCGCTTTCGCGGCTGGCAGTAAAAGAACCATGTTTCTGTGAATAACTCCTGAACCGTAAGTCCTAGACGCTCGCTCTTGGCTGCATTCGATTCAGCTCGTGGCAGCCAGTCTAAAAAACACTATCTTGGACTTCTCTGCATGTTTCCCAGGCGAGAAATTGGCAGCATGTTCAGAACCATGTTTCTGTGAATAACTCCTGAACCGTAAGTCCTAGACGCTCGCTCTTGGCTGCATTCGATTCAGCTCGTGGCAGCCAGTCTAAAAAACACTATCTTGGACTTCTCTGCATGTTTCCCAGGCGAGCAATTGGCAGCATGTTCAGAACCATGTTTCTGTGAATAACTCCTGAACCGTAAGTCCTAGACGCTCGCTCTTGGCTGCATTCGATTCAGCTCGTGGCAGCCAGTCTTAAAAACACTATCTTGGACTTCTCTGCATGTTTCCCAGGCGAGCAATTGGCAGCATGTTCAGAACCATGTTTCTGTGAATAACTCCTGAACCGTAAGTCCTAGACGCTCGCTCTTGGCTGCATTCGATTCAGCTCGTGGCAGCCAGTCTAAAAAACACTATCTTGGACTTCTCTGCATGTTCCTAAGGCAAATGTTTCTAAAGCTAATTCTTGAACCGTAAGTCCTAGACGCTCGATCTTGGCGGCATTCGTCTCAGCGCCAGGCAATTAGTATAGGAGCACTGTGTTTGACTTCTCTGGATGTTTCCCAGGCGAGTTATTGACAAGTAAATCCTAGACGCTCGATCTTGGTTATTTTCGCTTTCGCGGCTGGCAGTAAAAGAACCATGTTTCTGTGAATAACTCCTGAACCGTAAGTCCTAGACGCTCGCTCTTGGCTGCATTCGATTCAGCTCGTGGCAGCCAGTCTAAAAAACACTATCTTGGACTTCTCTGCATGTTTCCCAGGCGAGCAATTGGCAGCATGTTCAGAACCATGTTTCTGTGAATAACTCCTGAACCGTAAGTCCTAGACGCTCGCTCTTGGCTGCATTCGATTCAGCTCGTGGCAGCCAGTCTAAAAAACACTATCTTGGACTTCTCTGCATGTTCCTAAGGCAAATGTTTCTAAAGCTAATTCTTGAACCGTAAGTCCTAGACGCTCGATCTTGGCGGCATTCGTCTCAGCGCCAGGCAATTAGTATAGGAGCACTGTGTTTGACTTCTCTGGATGTTTCCCAGGCGAGTTATTGACAAGTAAATCCTAGACGCTCGATCTTGGTTATTTTCGCTTTCGCGGCTGGCAGTAAAAGAACCATGTTTCTGTGAATAACTCCTGAACCGTAAGTCCTAGACGCTCGCTCTTGGCTGCATTCGATTCAGCTCGTGGCAGCCAGTCTAAAAAACACTATCTTGGACTTCTCTGCATGTTTCCCAGGCGAGAAATTGGCAGCATGTTCAGAACCATATTTCTGTGAATAACTCCTGAACCGTAAGTCCTAGACGCTCGCTCTTGGCTGCATTCGATTCAGCTCGTGGCAGCCAGTCTAAAAAACACTATCTTGGACTTCTCTGCATGTTTCCCAGGCGAGAAATTGGCAGCATGTTCAGAACCATGTTTCTGTGAATAACTCCTGAACCGTAAGTCCTAGACGCTCGCTCTTGGCTGCATTCGATTCAGCTCGTGGCAGCCAGTCTAAAAAACACTATCTTGGACTTCTCTGCATGTTTCCCAGGCGAGAAATTGGCAGCATGTTCAGAACCATGTTTCTGTGAATAACTCCTGAACCGTAAGTCCTAGACGCTCGCTCTTGGCTGCATTCGATTCAGCTCGTGGCAGCCAGTCTAAAAAACACTATCTTGGACTTCTCTGCATGTTTCCCAGGCGAGCAATTGGCAGCATGTTCAGAACCATGTTTCTGTGAATAACTCCTGAACCGTAAGTCCTAGACGCTCGCTCTTGGCTGCATTCGATTCAGCTCGTGGCAGCCAGTCTAAAAAACTCTATCTTGGACTTCTCTGCATGTTTCCCAGGCGAGCAATTGGCAGCATGTTCAGAACCATGTTTCTGTGAATAACTCCTGAACCGTAAGTCCTAGACGCTCGCTCTTGGCTGCATTCGATTCAGCTCGTGGCAGCCAGTCTAAAAAACACTATCTTGGACTTCTCTGCATGTTCCTAAGGCAAATGTTTCTAAAGCTAATTCTTGAACCGTAAGTCCTAGACGCTCGATCTTGGCGGCATTCGTCTCAGCGCCACGCAATTAGTATAGGAGCACTGTGTTTGACTTCTCTGGATGTTTCCCAGGCGAGTTATTGACAAGTAAATCCTAGACGCTCGATCTTGGTTATTTTCGCTTTCGCGGCTGGCAGTAAAAGAACCATGTTTCTGTGAATAACTCCTGAACCGTAAGTCCTAGACGCTCGCTCTTGGCTGCATTCGATTCAGCTCGTGGCAGCCAGTCTAAAAAACACTATCTTGGACTTCTCTGCATGTTTCCCAGGCGAGAAATTGGCAGCATGTTCAGAACCATGTTTCTGTGAATAACTCCTGAACCGTAAGTCCTAGACGCTCGCTCTTGGCTGCATTCGATTCAGCTCGTGGCAGCCAGTCTAAAAAACACTATCTCGGACTTCTCTGCATGTTTCCCAGGCGAGCAATTGGCAGCATGTTCAGAACCATATTTCTGTGAATAACTCCTGAACCGTAAGTCCTAGACGCTCGCTCTTGGATGCATTCGATTCAGCTCGTGGCAGCCAGTCTAAAAAACACTATCTTGGACTTCTCTGCATGTTTCCCAGGCGAGAAATTGGCAGCATGTTCAGAACCATGTTTCTGTGAATAACTCCTGAACCGTAAGTCCTAGACGCTCGATCTTGGCGGCATTCGTCTCAGCGCCTGGCAATTAGTATAGGAGCACTGTGTTTGACTTCTCTGGATGTTTCCCAGGCGAGTTATTGACAAGTAAATCCTAGACGCTCGATCTTGGTTATTTTCGCTTTCGCGGCTGGCAGTAAAAGAACCATGTTTCTGTGAATAACTCCTGAACCGTAAGTCCTAGACGCTCGCTCTTGGCTGCATTCGATTCAGCTCGTGGCAGCCAGTCTAAAAAACACTATCTTGGACTTCTCTGCATGTTTCCCAGGCGAGCAATTGGCAGCATGTTCAGAACCATGTTTCTGTGAATAACTCCTGAACCGTAAGTCCTAGACGCTCGCTCTTGGCTGCATTCGATTCAGCTCGTGGCAGCCAGTCTAAAAAACTCTATCTTGGACTTCTCTGCATGTTTCCCAGGCGAGCAATTGGCAGCATGTTCAGAACCATGTTTCTGTGAATAACTCCTGAACCGTAAGTCCTAGACGCTCGCTCTTGGCTGCATTCGATTCAGCTCGTGGCAGCCAGTCTAAAAAACACTATCTTGGACTTCTCTGCATGTTCCTAAGGCAAATGTTTCTAAAGCTAATTCTTGAACCGTAAGTCCTAGACGCTCGATCTTGGCGGCATTCGTCTCAGCGCCACGCAATTAGTATAGGAGCACTGTGTTTGACTTCTCTGGATGTTTCCCAGGCGAGTTATTGACAAGTAAATCCTAGACGCTCGATCTTGGTTATTTTCGCTTTCGCGGCTGGCAGTAAAAGAACCATGTTTCTGTGAATAACTCCTGAACCGTAAGTCCTAGACGCTCGCTCTTGGCTGCATTCGATTCAGCTCGTGGCAGCCAGTCTAAAAAACACTATCTTGGACTTCTCTGCATGTTTCCCAGGCGAGCAATTGGCAGCATGTTCAGAACCATGTTTCTGTGAATAACTCCTGAACCGTAAGTCCTAGACGCTCGCTCTTGGCTGCATTCGATTCAGCTCGTGGCAGCCAGTCTAAAAAACACTATCTTGGACTTCTCTGCATGTTCCTAAGGCAAATGTTTCTAAAGCTAATTCTTGAACCGTAAGTCCTAGACGCTCGATCTTGGCGGCATTCGTCTCAGCGCCAGGCAATTAGTATAGGAGCACTGTGTTTGACTTCTCTGGATGTTTCCCAGGCGAGTTATTGACAAGTAAATCCTAGACGCTCGATCTTGGTTATTTTCGCTTTCGCGGCTGGCAGTAAAAGAACCATGTTTCTGTGAATAACTCCTGAACCGTAAGTCCTAGACGCTCGCTCTTGGCTGCATTCGATTCAGCTCGTGGCAGCCAGTCTAAAAAACACTATCTTGGACTTCTCTGCATGTTTCCCAGGCGAGAAATTGGCAGCATGTTCAGAACCATGTTTCTGTGAATAACTCCTGAACCGTAAGTCCTAGACGCTCGCTCTTGGCTGCATTCGATTCAGCTCGTGGCAGCCAGTCTAAAAAACACTATCTTGGACTTCTCTGCATGTTTCCCAGGCGAGCAATTGGCAGCATGTTCAGAACCATGTTTCTGTGAATAACTCCTGAACCGTAAGTCCTAGACGCTCGCTCTTGGCTGCATTCGATTCAGCTCGTGGCAGCCAGTCTAAAAAACACTATCTTGGACTTCTCTGCATGTTTCCCAGGCGAGCAATTGGCAGCATGTTCAGAACCATGTTTCTGTGAATAACTCCTGAACCGTAAGTCCTAGACGCTCGCTCTTGGCTGCATTCGATTCAGCTCGTGGCAGCCAGTCTAAAAAACACTATCTTGGACTTCTCTGCATGTTCCTAAGGCAAATGTTTCTAAAGCTAATTCTTGAACCGTAAGTCCTAGACGCTCGATCTTGGCGGCATTCGTCTCAGCGCCAGGCAATTAGTATAGGAGCACTGTGTTTGACTTCTCTGGATGTTTCCCAGGCGAGTTATTGACAAGTAAATCCTAGACGCTCGATCTTGGTTATTTTCGCTTTCGCGGCTGGCAGTAAAAGAACCATGTTTCTGTGAATAACTCCTGAACCGTAAGTCCTAGACGCTCGCTCTTGGCTGCATTCGATTCAGCTCGTGGCAGCCAGTCTAAAAAACACTATCTTGGACTTCTCTGCATGTTTCCCAGGCGAGCAATTGGCAGCATGTTCAGAACCATGTTTCTGTGAATAACTCCTGAACCGTAAGTCCTAGACGCTCGCTCTTGGCTGCATTCGATTCAGCTCGTGGCAGCCAGTCTAAAAAACACTATCTTGGACTTCTCTGCATGTTCCTAAGGCAAATGTTTCTAAAGCTAATTCTTGAACCGTAAGTCCTAGACGCTCGATCTTGGCGGCATTCGTCTCAGCGCCAGGCAATTAGTATAGGAGCACTGTGTTTGACTTCTCTGGATGTTTCCCAGGCGAGTTATTGACAAGTAAATCCTAGACGCTCGATCTTGGTTATTTTCGCTTTCGCGGCTGGCAGTAAAAGAACCATGTTTCTGTGAATAACTCCTGAACCGTAAGTCCTAGACGCTCGCTCTTGGCTGCATTCGATTCAGCTCGTGGCAGCCAGTCTAAAAAACACTATCTTGGACTTCTCTGCTTGTTTCCCAGGCGAGCAATTGGCAGCATGTTCAGAACCATGTTTCTGTGAATAACTCCTGAACCGTAAGTCCTAGACGCTCGCTCTTGGCTGCATTCGATTCAGCTCGTGGCAGCCAGTCTAAAAAACACTATCTTGGACTTCTCTGCATGTTTCCCAGGCGAGCAATTGGCAGCATGTTCAGAACCATGTTTCTGTGAATAACTCCTGAACCGTAAGTCCTAGACGCTCGCTCTTGGCTGCATTCGATTCAGCTCGTGGCAGCCAGTCTAAAAAACACTATCTCGGACTTCTCTGCATGTTTCCCAGGCGAGCAATTGGCAGCATGTTCAGAACCATATTTCTGTGAATAACTCCTGAACCGTAAGTCCTAGACGCTCGCTCTTGGCTGCATTCGATTCAGCTCGTGGCAGCCAGTCTAAAAAACACTATCTTGGACTTCTCTGCATGTTTCCCAGGCGAGAAATTGGCAGCATGTTCAGAACCATGTTTCTGTGAATAACTCCTGAACCGTAAGTCCTAGACGCTCGCTCTTGGCTGCATTCGATTCAGCTCGTGGCAGCCAGTCTAAAAAACACTATCTTGGACTTCTCTGCATGTTTCCCAGGCGAGCAATTGGCAGCATGTTCAGAACCATGTTTCTGTGAATAACTCCTGAACCGTAAGTCCTAGACGCTCGCTCTTGGCTGCATTCGATTCAGCTCGTGGCAGCCAGTCTAAAAAACTCTATCTTGGACTTCTCTGCATGTTTCCCAGGCGAGCAATTGGCAGCATGTTCAGAACCATGTTTCTGTGAATAACTCCTGAACCGTAAGTCCTAGACGCTCGCTCTTGGCTGCATTCGATTCAGCTCGTGGCAGCCAGTCTAAAAAACACTATCTTGGACTTCTCTGCATGTTCCTAAGGCAAATGTTTCTAAAGCTAATTCTTGAACCGTAAGTCCTAGACGCTCGATCTTGGCGGCATTCGTCTCAGCGCCACGCAATTAGTATAGGAGCACTGTGTTTGACTTCTCTGGATGTTTCCCAGGCGAGTTATTGACAAGTAAATCCTAGACGCTCGATCTTGGTTATTTTCGCTTTCGCGGCTGGCAGTAAAAGAACCATGTTTCTGTGAATAACTCCTGAACCGTAAGTCCTAGACGCTCGCTCTTGGCTGCATTCGATTCAGCTCGTGGCAGCCAGTCTAAAAAACACTATCTTGGACTTCTCTGCATGTTTCCCAGGCGAGAAATTGGCAGCATGTTCAGAACCATGTTTCTGTGAATAACTCCTGAACCGTAAGTCCTAGACGCTCGCTCTTGGCTGCATTCGATTCAGCTCGTGGCAGCCAGTCTAAAAAACACTATCTCGGACTTCTCTGCATGTTTCCCAGGCGAGCAATTGGCAGCATGTTCAGAACCATATTTCTGTGAATAACTCCTGAACCGTAAGTCCTAGACGCTCGCTCTTGGCTGCATTCGATTCAGCTCGTGGCAGCCAGTCTAAAAAACACTATCTTGGACTTCTCTGCATGTTTCCCAGGCGAGAAATTGGCAGCATGTTCAGAACCATGTTTCTGTGAATAACTCCTGAACCGTAAGTCCTAGACGCTCGATCTTGGCGGCATTCGTCTCAGCGCCTGGCAATTAGTATAGGAGCACTGTGTTTGACTTCTCTGGATGTTTCCCAGGCGAGTTATTGACAAGTAAATCCTAGACGCTCGATCTTGGTTATTTTCGCTTTCGCGGCTGGCAGTAAAAGAACCATGTTTCTGTGAATAACTCCTGAACCGTAAGTCCTAGACGCTCGCTCTTGGCTGCATTCGATTCAGCTCGTGGCAGCCAGTCTAAAAAACACTATCTTGGACTTCTCTGCATGTTTCCCAGGCGAGCAATTGGCAGCATGTTCAGAACCATGTTTCTGTGAATAACTCCTGAACCGTAAGTCCTAGACGCTCGCTCTTGGCTGCATTCGATTCAGCTCGTGGCAGCCAGTCTAAAAAACTCTATCTTGGACTTCTCTGCATGTTTCCCAGGCGAGCAATTGGCAGCATGTTCAGAACCATGTTTCTGTGAATAACTCCTGAACCGTAAGTCCTAGACGCTCGCTCTTGGCTGCATTCGATTCAGCTCGTGGCAGCCAGTCTAAAAAACACTATCTTGGACTTCTCTGCATGTTCCTAAGGCAAATGTTTCTAAAGCTAATTCTTGAACCGTAAGTCCTAGACGCTCGATCTTGGCGGCATTCGTCTCAGCGCCACGCAATTAGTATAGGAGCACTGTGTTTGACTTCTCTGGATGTTTCCCAGGCGAGTTATTGACAAGTAAATCCTAGACGCTCGATCTTGGTTATTTTCGCTTTCGCGGCTGGCAGTAAAAGAACCATGTTTCTGTGAATAACTCCTGAACCGTAAGTCCTAGACGCTCGCTCTTGGCTGCATTCGATTCAGCTCGTGGCAGCCAGTCTAAAAAACACTATCTTGGACTTCTCTGCATGTTTCCCAGGCGAGAAATTGGCAGCATGTTCAGAACCATGTTTCTGTGAATAACTCCTGAACCGTAAGTCCTAGACGCTCGCTCTTGGCTGCATTCGATTCAGCTCGTGGCAGCCAGTCTAAAAAACACTATCTCGGACTTCTCTGCATGTTTCCCAGGCGAGCAATTGGCAGCATGTTCAGAACCATATTTCTGTGAATAACTCCTGAACCGTAAGTCCTAGACGCTCGCTCTTGGCTGCATTCGATTCAGCTCGTGGCAGCCAGTCTAAAAAACACAATCTTGGACTTCTCTGCATGTTTCCCAGGCGAGAAATTGGCAGCATGTTCAGAACCATGTTTCTGTGAATAACTCCTGAACCGTAAGTCCTAGACGCTCGATCTTGGCGGCATTCGTCTCAGCGCCTGGCAATTAGTATAGGAGCACTGTGTTTGACTTCTCTGGATGTTTCCCAGGCGAGTTATTGACAAGTAAATCCTAGACGCTCGATCTTGGTTATTTTCGCTTTCGCGGCTGGCAGTAAAAGAACCATGTTTCTGTGAATAACTCCTGAACCGTAAGTCCTAGACGCTCGCTCTTGGCTGCATTCGATTCAGCTCGTGGCAGCCAGTCTAAAAAACACTATCTTGGACTTCTCTGCATGTTTCCCAGGCGAGCAATTGGCAGCATGTTCAGAACCATGTTTCTGTGAATAACTCCTGAACCGTAAGTCCTAGACGCTCGCTCTTGGCTGCATTCGATTCAGCTCGTGGCAGCCAGTCTAAAAAACACTATCTTGGACTTCTCTGCATGTTTCCCAGGCGAGAAATTGGCAGCATGTTCAGAACCATGTTTCTGTGAATAACTCCTGAACCGTAAGTCCTAGACGCTCGCTCTTGGCTGCATTCGATTCAGCTCGTGGCAGCCAGTCTAAAAAACACTATCTTGGACTTCTCTGCATGTTTCCCAGGCGAGCAATTGGCAGCATGTTCAGAACCATGTTTCTGTGAATAACTCCTGAACCGTAAGTCCTAGACGCTCGCTCTTGGCTGCATTCGATTCAGCTCGTGGCAGCCAGTCTAAAAAACTCTATCTTGGACTTCTCTGCATGTTTCCCAGGCGAGCAATTGGCAGCATGTTCAGAACCATGTTTCTGTGAATAACTCCTGAACCGTAAGTCCTAGACGCTCGCTCTTGGCTGCATTCGATTCAGCTCGTGGCAGCCAGTCTAAAAAACACTATCTTGGACTTCTCTGCATGTTCCTAAGGCAAATGTTTCTAAAGCTAATTCTTGAACCGTAAGTCCTAGACGCTCGATCTTGGCGGCATTCGTCTCAGCGCCACGCAATTAGTATAGGAGCACTGTGTTTGACTTCTCTGGATGTTTCCCAGGCGAGTTATTGACAAGTAAATCCTAGACGCTCGATCTTGGTTATTTTCGCTTTCGCGGCTGGCAGTAAAAGAACCATGTTTCTGTGAATAACTCCTGAACCGTAAGTCCTAGACGCTCGCTCTTGGCTGCATTCGATTCAGCTCGTGGCAGCCAGTCTAAAAAACACTATCTTGGACTTCTCTGCATGTTTCCCAGGCGAGAAATTGGCAGCATGTTCAGAACCATGTTTCTGTGAATAACTCCTGAACCGTAAGTCCTAGACGCTCGATCTTGGCGGCATTCGTCTCAGCGCCTGGCAATTAGTATAGGAGCACTGTGTTTGACTTCTCTGGATGTTTCCCAGGCGAGTTATTGACAAGTAAATCCTAGACGCTCGATCTTGGTTATTTTCGCTTTCGCGGCTGGCAGTAAAAGAACCATGTTTCTGTGAATAACTCCTGAACCGTAAGTCCTAGACGCTCGCTCTTGGCTGCATTCGATTCAGCTCGTGGCAGCCAGTCTAAAAAACACTATCTTGGACTTCTCTGCATGTTTCCCAGGCGAGCAATTGGCAGCATGTTCAGAACCATGTTTCTGTGAATAACTCCTGAACCGTAAGTCCTAGACGCTCGCTCTTGGCTGCATTCGATTCAGCTCGTGGCAGCCAGTCTAAAAAACACTATCTTGGACTTCTCTGCATGTTTCCCAGGCGAGAAATTGGCAGCATGTTCAGAACCATGTTTCTGTGAATAACTCCTGAACCGTAAGTCCTAGACGCTCGCTCTTGGCTGCATTCGATTCAGCTCGTGGCAGCCAGTCTAAAAAACACTATCTTGGACTTCTCTGCATGTTTCCCAGGCGAGCAATTGGCAGCATGTTCAGAACCATGTTTCTGTGAATAACTCCTGAACCGTAAGTCCTAGACGCTCGCTCTTGGCTGCATTCGATTCAGCTCGTGGCAGCCAGTCTAAAAAACTCTATCTTGGACTTCTCTGCATGTTTCCCAGGCGAGCAATTGGCAGCATGTTCAGAACCATGTTTCTGTGAATAACTCCTGAACCGTAAGTCCTAGACGCTCGCTCTTGGCTGCATTCGATTCAGCTCGTGGCAGCCAGTCTAAAAAACACTATCTTGGACTTCTCTGCATGTTCCTAAGGCAAATGTTTCTAAAGCTAATTCTTGAACCGTAAGTCCTAGACGCTCGATCTTGGCGGCATTCGTCTCAGCGCCACGCAATTAGTATAGGAGCACTGTGTTTGACTTCTCTGGATGTTTCCCAGGCGAGTTATTGACAAGTAAATCCTAGACGCTCGATCTTGGTTATTTTCGCTTTCGCGGCTGGCAGTAAAAGAACCATGTTTCTGTGAATAACTCCTGAACCGTAAGTCCTAGACGCTCGCTCTTGGCTGCATTCGATTCAGCTCGTGGCAGCCAGTCTAAAAAACACTATCTTGGACTTCTCTGCATGTTTCCCAGGCGAGAAATTGGCAGCATGTTCAGAACCATGTTTCTGTGAATAACTCCTGAACCGTAAGTCCTAGACGCTCGCTCTTGGCTGCATTCGATTCAGCTCGTGGCAGCCAGTCTAAAAAACACTATCTCGGACTTCTCTGCATGTTTCCCAGGCGAGCAATTGGCAGCATGTTCAGAACCATATTTCTGTGAATAACTCCTGAACCGTAAGTCCTAGACGCTCGCTCTTGGCTGCATTCGATTCAGCTCGTGGCAGCCAGTCTAAAAAACACTATCTTGGACTTCTCTGCATGTTTCCCAGGCGAGAAATTGGCAGCATGTTCAGAACCTTCTGTGAATAACTCCTGAACCGTAAGTCCTAGACGCTCGATCTTGGCGGCATTCGTCTCAGCGCCTGGCAATTAGTATAGGAGCACTGTGTTTGACTTCTCTGGATGTTTCCCAGGCGAGTTATTGACAAGTAAATCCTAGACGCTCGATCTTAGGTTATTTTCGCTTTCGCGGCTGGCAGTAAAAGAACCATGTTTCTGTGAATAACTCCTGAACCGTAAGTCCTAGACGCTCGCTCTTGGCTGCATTCGATTCAGCTCGTGGCAGCCAGTCTAAAAAACACTATCTTGGACTTCTCTGCATGTTTCCCAGGCGAGCAATTGGCAGCATGTTCAGAACCATGTTTCTGTGAATAACTCCTGAACCGTAAGTCCTAGACGCTCGCTCTTGGCTGGCATTCGATTCAGCTCGTGGCAGCCAGTCTAAAAAACTCTATCTTGGACTTCTTCTGCATGTTTCCCAGGCGAGCAATTGGCAGCATGTTCAGAACCATGTTTCTGTGGAATAACTCCTGAACCGTAAGTCCTAGACGCTCGCTCTTGGCTGCATTCGATTCAGCTCGTGGCAGCCAGTCTAAAAAACACTATCTTGGACTTCTCTGCATGTTCCTAAGGCATATGTTTCTAAAGCTAATTCTTGAACCGTAAGTCCTAGACGCTCGATCTTGGCGGCATTCCTCTCAGCGCCACGCAATTAGTATAGGAGCACTGTGTTTGACTTCTCTGGATGTTTCCCAGGCGAGTTATTGACAAGTAAATCCTAGACGCTCGATCTTGGTTATTTTCGCTTTCGCGGCTGGCAGTAAAAGAACCATGTTTCTGTGAATAACTCCTGAACCGTAAGTCCTAGACGCTCGCTCTTGGCTGCATTCGATTCAGCTCGTGGCAGCCAGTCTAAAAAACACTATCTTGGACTTCTCTGCATGTTTCCCAGGCGAGCAATTGGCAGCATGTTCAGAACCATGTTTCTGTGAATAACTCCTGAACCGTAAGTCCTAGACGCTCGCTCTTGGCTGCATTCGATTCAGCTCGTGGCAGCCAGTCTAAAAAACACTATCTTGGACTTCTCTGCATGTTCCTAAGGCAAATGTTTCTAAAGCTAATTCTTGAACCGTAAGTCCTAGACGCTCGATCTTGGCGGCATTCGTCTCAGCGCCAGGCAATTAGTATAGGAGCACTGTGTTTGACTTCTCTGGATGTTTCCCAGGCGAGTTATTGACAAGTAAATCCTAGACGCTCGATCTTGGTTATTTTCGCTTTCGCGGCTGGCAGTAAAAGAACCATGTTTCTGTGAATAACTCCTGAACCGTAAGTCCTAGACGCTCGCTCTTGGCTGCATTCGATTCAGCTCGTGGCAGCCAGTCTAAAAAACACTATCTTGGACTTCTCTGCATGTTTCCCAGGCGAGAAATTGGCAGCATGTTCAGAACCATGTTTCTGTGAATAACTCCTGAACCGTAAGTCCTAGACGCTCGCTCTTGGCTGCATTCGATTCAGCTCGTGGCAGCCAGTCTAAAAAACACTATCTTGGACTTCTCTGCATGTTTCCCAGGCGAGCAATTGGCAGCATGTTCAGAACCATGTTTCTGTGAATAACTCCTGAACCGTAAGTCCTAGACGCTCGCTCTTGGCTGCATTCGATTCAGCTCGTGGCAGCCAGTCTAAAAAACACTATCTTGGACTTCTCTGCATGTTTCCCAGGCGAGCAATTGGCAGCATGTTCAGAACCATGTTTCTGTGAATAACTCCTGAACCGTAAGTCCTAGACGCTCGCTCTTGGCTGCATTCGATTCAGCTCGTGGCAGCCAGTCTAAAAAACACTATCTTGGACTTCTCTGCATGTTCCTAAGGCAAATGTTTCTAAAGCTAATTCTTGAACCGTAAGTCCTAGACGCTCGATCTTGGCGGCATTCGTCTCAGCGCCAGGCAATTAGTATAGGAGCACTGTGTTTGACTTCTCTGGATGTTTCCCAGGCGAGTTATTGACAAGTAAATCCTAGACGCTCGATCTTGGTTATTTTCGCTTTCGCGGCTGGCAGTAAAAGAACCATGTTTCTGTGAATAACTCCTGAACCGTAAGTCCTAGACGCTCGCTCTTGGCTGCATTCGATTCAGCTCGTGGCAGCCAGTCTAAAAAACACTATCTTGGACTTCTCTGCATGTTTCCCAGGCGAGCAATTGGCAGCATGTTCAGAACCATGTTTCTGTGAATAACTCCTGAACCGTAAGTCCTAGACGCTCGCTCTTGGCTGCATTCGATTCAGCTCGTGGCAGCCAGTCTAAAAAACACTATCTTGGACTTCTCTGCATGTTCCTAAGGCAAATGTTTCTAAAGCTAATTCTTGAACCGTAAGTCCTAGACGCTCGATCTTGGCGGCATTCGTCTCAGCGCCAGGCAATTAGTATAGGAGCACTGTGTTTGACTTCTCTGGATGTTTCCCAGGCGAGTTATTGACAAGTAAATCCTAGACGCTCGATCTTGGTTATTTTCGCTTTCGCGGCTGGCAGTAAAAGAACCATGTTTCTGTGAATAACTCCTGAACCGTAAGTCCTAGACGCTCGCTCTTGGCTGCATTCGATTCAGCTCGTGGCAGCCAGTCTAAAAAACACTATCTTGGACTTCTCTGCTTGTTTCCCAGGCGAGCAATTGGCAGCATGTTCAGAACCATGTTTCTGTGAATAACTCCTGAACCGTAAGTCCTAGACGCTCGCTCTTGGCTGCATTCGATTCAGCTCGTGGCAGCCAGTCTAAAAAACACTATCTTGGACTTCTCTGCATGTTTCCCAGGCGAGCAATTGGCAGCATGTTCAGAACCATGTTTCTGTGAATAACTCCTGAACCGTAAGTCCTAGACGCTCGCTCTTGGCTGCATTCGATTCAGCTCGTGGCAGCCAGTCTAAAAAACACTATCTTGGACTTCTCTGCATGTTTCCCAGGCGAGCAATTGGCAGCATGTTCAGAACCATGTTTCTGTGAATAACTCCTGAACCGTAAGTCCTAGACGCTCGCTCTTGGCGGCATTCGTCTCAGCGCCTGGCAATTAGTATAGGAGCACTGTGTTTGACTTCTCTGGATGTTTCCCAGGCGAGTTATTGACAAGTAAATCCTAGACGCTCGATCTTGGTTATTTTCGCTTTCGCGGCTGGCAGTAAAAGAACCATGTTTCTGTGAATAACTCCTGAACCGTAAGTCCTAGACGCTCGCTCTTGGCTGCATTCGATTCAGCTCGTGGCAGCCAGTCTAAAAAACACTATCTTGGACTTCTCTGCATGTTTCCCAGGCGAGCAATTGGCAGCATGTTCAGAACCATGTTTCTGTGAATAACTCCTGAACCGTAAGTCCTAGACGCTCGCTCTTGGCTGCATTCGATTCAGCTCGTGGCAGCCAGTCTAAAAAACTCTATCTTGGACTTCTCTGCATGTTTCCCAGGCGAGCAATTGGCAGCATGTTCAGAACCATGTTTCTGTGAATAACTCCTGAACCGTAAGTCCTAGACGCTCGCTCTTGGCTGCATTCGATTCAGCTCGTGGCAGCCAGTCTAAAAAACACTATCTTGGACTTCTCTGCATGTTCCTAAGGCATATGTTTCTAAAGCTAATTCTTGAACCGTAAGTCCTAGACGCTCGATCTTGGCGGCATTCCTCTCAGCGCCACGCAATTAGTATAGGAGCACTGTGTTTGACTTCTCTGGATGTTTCCCAGGCGAGTTATTGACAAGTAAATCCTAGACGCTCGATCTTGGTTATTTTCGCTTTCGCGGCTGGCAGTAAAAGAACCATGTTTCTGTGAATAACTCCTGAACCGTAAGTCCTAGACGCTCGCTCTTGGCTGCATTCGATTCAGCTCGTGGCAGCCAGTCTAAAAAACACTATCTTGGACTTCTCTGCATGTTTCCCAGGCGAGCAATTGGCAGCATGTTCAGAACCATGTTTCTGTGAATAACTCCTGAACCGTAAGTCCTAGACGCTCGCTCTTGGCTGCATTCGATTCAGCTCGTGGCAGCCAGTCTAAAAAACACTATCTTGGACTTCTCTGCATGTTCCTAAGGCAAATGTTTCTAAAGCTAATTCTTGAACCGTAAGTCCTAGACGCTCGATCTTGGCGGCATTCGTCTCAGCGCCAGGCAATTAGTATAGGAGCACTGTGTTTGACTTCTCTGGATGTTTCCCAGGCGAGTTATTGACAAGTAAATCCTAGACGCTCGATCTTGGTTATTTTCGCTTTCGCGGCTGGCAGTAAAAGAACCATGTTTCTGTGAATAACTCCTGAACCGTAAGTCCTAGACGCTCGCTCTTGGCTGCATTCGATTCAGCTCGTGGCAGCCAGTCTAAAAAACACTATCTTGGACTTCTCTGCATGTTTCCCAGGCGAGAAATTGGCAGCATGTTCAGAACCATGTTTCTGTGAATAACTCCTGAACCGTAAGTCCTAGACGCTCGCTCTTGGCTGCATTCGATTCAGCTCGTGGCAGCCAGTCTAAAAAACACTATCTTGGACTTCTCTGCATGTTTCCCAGGCGAGCAATTGGCAGCATGTTCAGAACCATGTTTCTGTGAATAACTCCTGAACCGTAAGTCCTAGACGCTCGCTCTTGGCTGCATTCGATTCAGCTCGTGGCAGCCAGTCTAAAAAACACTATCTTGGACTTCTCTGCATGTTTCCCAGGCGAGCAATTGGCAGCATGTTCAGAACCATGTTTCTGTGAATAACTCCTGAACCGTAAGTCCTAGACGCTCGCTCTTGGCTGCATTCGATTCAGCTCGTGGCAGCCAGTCTAAAAAACACTATCTTGGACTTCTCTGCATGTTCCTAAGGCAAATGTTTCTAAAGCTAATTCTTGAACCGTAAGTCCTAGACGCTCGATCTTGGCGGCATTCGTCTCAGCGCCAGGCAATTAGTATAGGAGCACTGTGTTTGACTTCTCTGGATGTTTCCCAGGCGAGTTATTGACAAGTAAATCCTAGACGCTCGATCTTGGTTATTTTCGCTTTCGCGGCTGGCAGTAAAAGAACCATGTTTCTGTGAATAACTCCTGAACCGTAAGTCCTAGACGCTCGCTCTTGGCTGCATTCGATTCAGCTCGTGGCAGCCAGTCTAAAAAACACTATCTTGGACTTCTCTGCATGTTTCCCAGGCGAGCAATTGGCAGCATGTTCAGAACCATGTTTCTGTGAATAACTCCTGAACCGTAAGTCCTAGACGCTCGCTCTTGGCTGCATTCGATTCAGCTCGTGGCAGCCAGTCTAAAAAACACTATCTTGGACTTCTCTGCATGTTCCTAAGGCAAATGTTTCTAAAGCTAATTCTTGAACCGTAAGTCCTAGACGCTCGATCTTGGCGGCATTCGTCTCAGCGCCAGGCAATTAGTATAGGAGCACTGTGTTTGACTTCTCTGGATGTTTCCCAGGCGAGTTATTGACAAGTAAATCCTAGACGCTCGATCTTGGTTATTTTCGCTTTCGCGGCTGGCAGTAAAAGAACCATGTTTCTGTGAATAACTCCTGAACCGTAAGTCCTAGACGCTCGCTCTTGGCTGCATTCGATTCAGCTCGTGGCAGCCAGTCTAAAAAACACTATCTTGGACTTCTCTGCTTGTTTCCCAGGCGAGCAATTGGCAGCATGTTCAGAACCATGTTTCTGTGAATAACTCCTGAACCGTAAGTCCTAGACGCTCGCTCTTGGCTGCATTCGATTCAGCTCGTGGCAGCCAGTCTAAAAAACACTATCTTGGACTTCTCTGCATGTTTCCCAGGCGAGCAATTGGCAGCATGTTCAGAACCATGTTTCTGTGAATAACTCCTGAACCGTAAGTCCTAGACGCTCGCTCTTGGCTGCATTCGATTCAGCTCGTGGCAGCCAGTCTAAAAAACACTATCTTGGACTTCTCTGCATGTTTCCCAGGCGAGCAATTGGCAGCATGTTCAGAACCATGTTTCTGTGAATAACTCCTGAACCGTAAGTCCTAGACGCTCGCTCTTGGCTGCATTCGATTCAGCTCGTGGCAGCCAGTCTAAAAAACACTATCTTGGACTTCTCTGCATGTTCCTAAGGCAAATGTTTCTAAAGCTAATTCTTGAACCGTAAGTCCTAGACGCTCGATCTTGGCGGCATTCGTCTCAGCGCCACGCAATTAGTATAGGAGCACTGTGTTTGACTTCTCTGGATGTTTCCCAGGCGAGTTATTGACAAGTAAATCCTAGACGCTCGATCTTGGTTATTTTCGCTTTCGCGGCTGGCAGTAAAAGAACCATGTTTCTGTGAATAACTCCTGAACCGTAAGTCCTAGACGCTCGCTCTTGGCTGCATTCGATTCAGCTCGTGGCAGCCAGTCTAAAAAACACTATCTTGGACTTCTCTGCATGTTTCCCAGGCGAGAAATTGGCAGCATGTTCAGAACCATGTTTCTGTGAATAACTCCTGAACCGTAAGTCCTAGACGCTCGCTCTTGGCTGCATTCGATTCAGCTCGTGGCAGCCAGTCTAAAAAACACTATCTCGGACTTCTCTGCATGTTTCCCAGGCGAGCAATTGGCAGCATGTTCAGAACCATATTTCTGTGAATAACTCCTGAACCGTAAGTCCTAGACGCTCGCTCTTGGCTGCATTCGATTCAGCTCGTGGCAGCCAGTCTAAAAAACACTATCTTGGACTTCTCTGCATGTTTCCCAGGCGAGCAATTGGCAGCATGTTCAGAACCATGTTTCTGTGAATAACTCCTGAACCGTAAGTCCTAGACGCTCGCTCTTGGCTGCATTCGATTCAGCTCGTGGCAGCCAGTCTAAAAAACTCTATCTTGGACTTCTCTGCATGTTTCCCAGGCGAGCAATTGGCAGCATGTTCAGAACCATGTTTCTGTGAATAACTCCTGAACCGTAAGTCCTAGACGCTCGCTCTTGGCTGCATTCGATTCAGCTCGTGGCAGCCAGTCTAAAAAACACTATCTTGGACTTCTCTGCATGTTCCTAAGGCATATGTTTCTAAAGCTAATTCTTGAACCGTAAGTCCTAGACGCTCGATCTTGGCGGCATTCCTCTCAGCGCCACGCAATTAGTATAGGAGCACTGTGTTTGACTTCTCTGGATGTTTCCCAGGCGAGTTATTGACAAGTAAATCCTAGACGCTCGATCTTGGTTATTTTCGCTTTCGCGGCTGGCAGTAAAAGAACCATGTTTCTGTGAATAACTCCTGAACCGTAAGTCCTAGACGCTCGCTCTTGGCTGCATTCGATTCAGCTCGTGGCAGCCAGTCTAAAAAACACTATCTTGGACTTCTCTGCATGTTTCCCAGGCGAGCAATTGGCAGCATGTTCAGAACCATGTTTCTGTGAATAACTCCTGAACCGTAAGTCCTAGACGCTCGCTCTTGGCTGCATTCGATTCAGCTCGTGGCAGCCAGTCTAAAAAACACTATCTTGGACTTCTCTGCATGTTCCTAAGGCAAATGTTTCTAAAGCTAATTCTTGAACCGTAAGTCCTAGACGCTCGATCTTGGCGGCATTCGTCTCAGCGCCAGGCAATTAGTATAGGAGCACTGTGTTTGACTTCTCTGGATGTTTCCCAGGCGAGTTATTGACAAGTAAATCCTAGACGCTCGATCTTGGTTATTTTCGCTTTCGCGGCTGGCAGTAAAAGAACCATGTTTCTGTGAATAACTCCTGAACCGTAAGTCCTAGACGCTCGCTCTTGGCTGCATTCGATTCAGCTCGTGGCAGCCAGTCTAAAAAACACTATCTTGGACTTCTCTGCATGTTTCCCAGGCGAGAAATTGGCAGCATGTTCAGAACCATGTTTCTGTGAATAACTCCTGAACCGTAAGTCCTAGACGCTCGCTCTTGGCTGCATTCGATTCAGCTCGTGGCAGCCAGTCTAAAAAACACTATCTTGGACTTCTGTGCATGTTTCCCAGGCGAGCAATTGGCAGCATGTTCAGAACCATGTTTCTGTGAATAACTCCTGAACCGTAAGTCCTAGACGCTCGCTCTTGGCTGCATTCGATTCAGCTCGTGGCAGCCAGTCTAAAAAACACTATCTTGGACTTCTCTGCATGTTTCCCAGGCGAGCAATTGGCAGCATGTTCAGAACCATGTTTCTGTGAATAACTCCTGAACCGTAAGTCCTAGACGCTCGCTCTTGGCTGCATTCGATTCAGCTCGTGGCAGCCAGTCTAAAAAACACTATCTTGGACTTCTCTGCATGTTCCTAAGGCAAATGTTTCTAAAGCTAATTCTTGAACCGTAAGTCCTAGACGCTCGATCTTGGCGGCATTCGTCTCAGCGCCAGGCAATTAGTATAGGAGCACTGTGTTTGACTTCTCTGGATGTTTCCCAGGCGAGTTATTGACAAGTAAATCCTAGACGCTCGATCTTGGTTATTTTCGCTTTCGCGGCTGGCAGTAAAAGAACCATGTTTCTGTGAATAACTCCTGAACCGTAAGTCCTAGACGCTCGCTCTTGGCTGCATTCGATTCAGCTCGTGGCAGCCAGTCTAAAAAACACTATCTTGGACTTCTCTGCATGTTTCCCAGGCGAGCAATTGGCAGCATGTTCAGAACCATGTTTCTGTGAATAACTCCTGAACCGTAAGTCCTAGACGCTCGCTCTTGGCTGCATTCGATTCAGCTCGTGGCAGCCAGTCTAAAAAACACTATCTTGGACTTCTCTGCATGTTCCTAAGGCAAATGTTTCTAAAGCTAATTCTTGAACCGTAAGTCCTAGACGCTCGATCTTGGCGGCATTCGTCTCAGCGCCAGGCAATTAGTATAGGAGCACTGTGTTTGACTTCTCTGGATGTTTCCCAGGCGAGTTATTGACAAGTAAATCCTAGACGCTCGATCTTGGTTATTTTCGCTTTCGCGGCTGGCAGTAAAAGAACCATGTTTCTGTGAATAACTCCTGAACCGTAAGTCCTAGACGCTCGCTCTTGGCTGCATTCGATTCAGCTCGTGGCAGCCAGTCTAAAAAACACTATCTTGGACTTCTCTGCTTGTTTCCCAGGCGAGCAATTGGCAGCATGTTCAGAACCATGTTTCTGTGAATAACTCCTGAACCGTAAGTCCTAGACGCTCGCTCTTGGCTGCATTCGATTCAGCTCGTGGCAGCCAGTCTAAAAAACACTATCTTGGACTTCTCTGCATGTTTCCCAGGCGAGCAATTGGCAGCATGTTCAGAACCATGTTTCTGTGAATAACTCCTGAACCGTAAGTCCTAGACGCTCGCTCTTGGCTGCATTCGATTCAGCTCGTGGCAGCCAGTCTAAAAAACACTATCTTGGACTTCTCTGCATGTTTCCCAGGCGAGCAATTGGCAGCATGTTCAGAACCATGTTTCTGTGAATAACTCCTGAACCGTAAGTCCTAGACGCTCGCTCTTGGCGGCATTCGTCTCAGCGCCTGGCAATTAGTATAGGAGCACTGTGTTTGACTTCTCTGGATGTTTCCCAGGCGAGTTATTGACAAGTAAATCCTAGACGCTCGATCTTGGTTATTTTCGCTTTCGCGGCTGGCAGTAAAAGAACCATGTTTCTGTGAATAACTCCTGAACCGTAAGTCCTAGACGCTCGCTCTTGGCTGCATTCGATTCAGCTCGTGGCAGCCAGTCTAAAAAACACTATCTTGGACTTCTCTGCATGTTTCCCAGGCGAGCAATTGGCAGCATGTTCAGAACCATGTTTCTGTGAATAACTCCTGAACCGTAAGTCCTAGACGCTCGCTCTTGGCTGCATTCGATTCAGCTCGTGGCAGCCAGTCTAAAAAACTCTATCTTGGACTTCTCTGCATGTTTCCCAGGCGAGCAATTGGCAGCATGTTCAGAACCATGTTTCTGTGAATAACTCCTGAACCGTAAGTCCTAGACGCTCGCTCTTGGCTGCATTCGATTCAGCTCGTGGCAGCCAGTCTAAAAAACACTATCTTGGACTTCTCTGCATGTTCCTAAGGCATATGTTTCTAAAGCTAATTCTTGAACCGTAAGTCCTAGACGCTCGATCTTGGCGGCATTCCTCTCAGCGCCACGCAATTAGTATAGGAGCACTGTGTTTGACTTCTCTGGATGTTTCCCAGGCGAGTTATTGACAAGTAAATCCTAGACGCTCGATCTTGGTTATTTTCGCTTTCGCGGCTGGCAGTAAAAGAACCATGTTTCTGTGAATAACTCCTGAACCGTAAGTCCTAGACGCTCGCTCTTGGCTGCATTCGATTCAGCTCGTGGCAGCCAGTCTAAAAAACACTATCTTGGACTTCTCTGCATGTTTCCCAGGCGAGCAATTGGCAGCATGTTCAGAACCATGTTTCTGTGAATAACTCCTGAACCGTAAGTCCTAGACGCTCGCTCTTGGCTGCATTCGATTCAGCTCGTGGCAGCCAGTCTAAAAAACACTATCTTGGACTTCTCTGCATGTTCCTAAGGCAAATGTTTCTAAAGCTAATTCTTGAACCGTAAGTCCTAGACGCTCGATCTTGGCGGCATTCGTCTCAGCGCCAGGCAATTAGTATAGGAGCACTGTGTTTGACTTCTCTGGATGTTTCCCAGGCGAGTTATTGACAAGTAAATCCTAGACGCTCGATCTTGGTTATTTTCGCTTTCGCGGCTGGCAGTAAAAGAACCATGTTTCTGTGAATAACTCCTGAACCGTAAGTCCTAGACGCTCGCTCTTGGCTGCATTCGATTCAGCTCGTGGCAGCCAGTCTAAAAAACACTATCTTGGACTTCTCTGCATGTTTCCCAGGCGAGAAATTGGCAGCATGTTCAGAACCATGTTTCTGTGAATAACTCCTGAACCGTAAGTCCTAGACGCTCGCTCTTGGCTGCATTCGATTCAGCTCGTGGCAGCCAGTCTAAAAAACACTATCTTGGACTTCTCTGCATGTTTCCCAGGCGAGCAATTGGCAGCATGTTCAGAACCATGTTTCTGTGAATAACTCCTGAACCGTAAGTCCTAGACGCTCGCTCTTGGCTGCATTCGATTCAGCTCGTGGCAGCCAGTCTAAAAAACACTATCTTGGACTTCTCTGCATGTTTCCCAGGCGAGCAATTGGCAGCATGTTCAGAACCATGTTTCTGTGAATAACTCCTGAACCGTAAGTCCTAGACGCTCGCTCTTGGCTGCATTCGATTCAGCTCGTGGCAGCCAGTCTAAAAAACACTATCTTGGACTTCTCTGCATGTTCCTAAGGCAAATGTTTCTAAAGCTAATTCTTGAACCGTAAGTCCTAGACGCTCGATCTTGGCGGCATTCGTCTCAGCGCCAGGCAATTAGTATAGGAGCACTGTGTTTGACTTCTCTGGATGTTTCCCAGGCGAGTTATTGACAAGTAAATCCTAGACGCTCGATCTTGGTTATTTTCGCTTTCGCGGCTGGCAGTAAAAGAACCATGTTTCTGTGAATAACTCCTGAACCGTAAGTCCTAGACGCTCGCTCTTGGCTGCATTCGATTCAGCTCGTGGCAGCCAGTCTAAAAAACACTATCTTGGACTTCTCTGCATGTTTCCCAGGCGAGCAATTGGCAGCATGTTCAGAACCATGTTTCTGTGAATAACTCCTGAACCGTAAGTCCTAGACGCTCGCTCTTGGCTGCATTCGATTCAGCTCGTGGCAGCCAGTCTAAAAAACACTATCTTGGACTTCTCTGCATGTTCCTAAGGCAAATGTTTCTAAAGCTAATTCTTGAACCGTAAGTCCTAGACGCTCGATCTTGGCGGCATTCGTCTCAGCGCCAGGCAATTAGTATAGGAGCACTGTGTTTGACTTCTCTGGATGTTTCCCAGGCGAGTTATTGACAAGTAAATCCTAGACGCTCGATCTTGGTTATTTTCGCTTTCGCGGCTGGCAGTAAAAGAACCATGTTTCTGTGAATAACTCCTGAACCGTAAGTCCTAGACGCTCGCTCTTGGCTGCATTCGATTCAGCTCGTGGCAGCCAGTCTAAAAAACACTATCTTGGACTTCTCTGCTTGTTTCCCAGGCGAGCAATTGGCAGCATGTTCAGAACCATGTTTCTGTGAATAACTCCTGAACCGTAAGTCCTAGACGCTCGCTCTTGGCTGCATTCGATTCAGCTCGTGGCAGCCAGTCTAAAAAACACTATCTTGGACTTCTCTGCATGTTTCCCAGGCGAGCAATTGGCAGCATGTTCAGAACCATGTTTCTGTGAATAACTCCTGAACCGTAAGTCCTAGACGCTCGCTCTTGGCTGCATTCGATTCAGCTCGTGGCAGCCAGTCTAAAAAACACTATCTTGGACTTCTCTGCATGTTTCCCAGGCGAGCAATTGGCAGCATGTTCAGAACCATGTTTCTGTGAATAACTCCTGAACCGTAAGTCCTAGACGCTCGCTCTTGGCTGCATTCGATTCAGCTCGTGGCAGCCAGTCTAAAAAACACTATCTTGGACTTCTCTGCATGTTCCTAAGGCAAATGTTTCTAAAGCTAATTCTTGAACCGTAAGTCCTAGACGCTCGATCTTGGCGGCATTCGTCTCAGCGCCACGCAATTAGTATAGGAGCACTGTGTTTGACTTCTCTGGATGTTTCCCAGGCGAGTTATTGACAAGTAAATCCTAGACGCTCGATCTTGGTTATTTTCGCTTTCGCGGCTGGCAGTAAAAGAACCATGTTTCTGTGAATAACTCCTGAACCGTAAGTCCTAGACGCTCGCTCTTGGCTGCATTCGATTCAGCTCGTGGCAGCCAGTCTAAAAAACACTATCTTGGACTTCTCTGCATGTTTCCCAGGCGAGAAATTGGCAGCATGTTCAGAACCATGTTTCTGTGAATAACTCCTGAACCGTAAGTCCTAG
Source organism: Rhinoderma darwinii (assembly GCF_050947455.1). Lineage (NCBI taxonomy): Eukaryota > Metazoa > Chordata > Amphibia > Anura > Rhinodermatidae > Rhinoderma > Rhinoderma darwinii. Next base: position 40,247 of record NW_027461918.1, on the reverse strand, counting down.
ACGCTCGCTCTTGGCTGCATTCGATTCAGCTCGTGGCAGCCAGTCTAAAAAACACTATCTCGGACTTCTCTGCATGTTTCCCAGGCGAGCAATTGGCAGCATGTTCAGAACCATATTTCTGTGAATAACTCCTGAACCGTAAGTCCTAGACGCTCGCTCTTGGCTGCATTCGATTCAGCTCGTGGCAGCCAGTCTAAAAAACACTATCTTGGACTTCTCTGCATGTTTCCCAGGCGAGAAATTGGCAGCATGTTCAGAACCATGTTTCTGTGAATAACTCCTGAACCGTAAGTCCTAGACGCTCGCTCTTGGCTGCATTCGATTCAGCTCGTGGCAGCCAGTCTAAAAAACACTATCTTGGACTTCTCTGCATGTTTCCCAGGCGAGCAATTGGCAGCATGTTCAGAACCATGTTTCTGTGAATAACTCCTGAACCGTAAGTCCTAGACGCTCGCTCTTGGCTGCATTCGATTCAGCTCGTGGCAGCCAGTCTAAAAAACTCTATCTTGGACTTCTCTGCATGTTTCCCAGGCGAGCAATTGGCAGCATGTTCAGAACCATGTTTCTGTGAATAACTCCTGAACCGTAAGTCCTAGACGCTCGCTCTTGGCTGCATTCGATTCAGCTCGTGGCAGCCAGTCTAAAAAACACTATCTTGGACTTCTCTGCATGTTCCTAAGGCAAATGTTTCTAAAGCTAATTCTTGAACCGTAAGTCCTAGACGCTCGATCTTGGCGGCATTCGTCTCAGCGCCACGCAATTAGTATAGGAGCACTGTGTTTGACTTCTCTGGATGTTTCCCAGGCGAGTTATTGACAAGTAAATCCTAGACGCTCGATCTTGGTTATTTTCGCTTTCGCGGCTGGCAGTAAAAGAACCATGTTTCTGTGAATAACTCCTGAACCGTAAGTCCTAGACGCTCGCTCTTGGCTGCATTCGATTCAGCTCGTGGCAGCCAGTCTAAAAAACACTATCTTGGACTTCTCTGCATGTTTCCCAGGCGAGAAATTGGCAGCATGTTCAGAACCATGTTTCTGTGAATAACTCCTGAACCGTAAGTCCTAGACGCTCGCTCTTGGCTGCATTCGATTCAGCTCGTGGCAGCCAGTCTAAAAAACACTATCTCGGACTTCTCTGCATGTTTCCCAGGCGAGCAATTGGCAGCATGTTCAGAACCATATTTCTGTGAATAACTCCTGAACCGTAAGTCCTAGACGCTCGCTCTTGGCTGCATTCGATTCAGCTCGTGGCAGCCAGTCTAAAAAACACTATCTTGGACTTCTCTGCATGTTTCCCAGGCGAGAAATTGGCAGCATGTTCAGAACCATGTTTCTGTGAATAACTCCTGAACCGTAAGTCCTAGACGCTCGCTCTTGGCTGCATTCGATTCAGCTCGTGGCAGCCAGTCTAAAAAACACTATCTTGGACTTCTCTGCATGTTCCTAAGGCAAATGTTTCTAAAGCTAATTCTTGAACCGTAAGTCCTAGACGCTCGATCTTGGCGGCATTCGTCTCAGCGCCACGCAATTAGTATAGGAGCACTGTGTTTGACTTCTCTGGATGTTTCCCAGGCGAGTTATTGACAAGTAAATCCTAGACGCTCGATCTTGGTTATTTTCGCTTTCGCGGCTGGCAGTAAAAGAACCATGTTTCTGTGAATAACTCCTGAACCGTAAGTCCTAGACGCTCGCTCTTGGCTGCATTCGATTCAGCTCGTGGCAGCCAGTCTAAAAAACACTATCTTGGACTTCTCTGCATGTTTCCCAGGCGAGAAATTGGCAGCATGTTCAGAACCATGTTTCTGTGAATAACTCCTGAACCGTAAGTCCTAGACGCTCGCTCTTGGCTGCATTCGATTCAGCTCGTGGCAGCCAGTCTAAAAAACACTATCTCGGACTTCTCTGCATGTTTCCCAGGCGAGCAATTGGCAGCATGTTCAGAACCATATTTCTGTGAATAACTCCTGAACCGTAAGTCCTAGACGCTCGCTCTTGGCTGCATTCGATTCAGCTCGTGGCAGCCAGTCTAAAAAACACTATCTTGGACTTCTCTGCATGTTTCCCAGGCGAGAAATTGGCAGCATGTTCAGAACCATGTTTCTGTGAATAACTCCTGAACCGTAAGTCCTAGACGCTCGCTCTTGGCTGCATTCGATTCAGCTCGTGGCAGCCAGTCTAAAAAACACTATCTTGGACTTCTCTGCATGTTTCCCAGGCGAGCAATTGGCAGCATGTTCAGAACCATGTTTCTGTGAATAACTCCTGAACCGTAAGTCCTAGACGCTCGCTCTTGGCTGCATTCGATTCAGCTCGTGGCAGCCAGTCTAAAAAACTCTATCTTGGACTTCTCTGCATGTTTCCCAGGCGAGCAATTGGCAGCATGTTCAGAACCATGTTTCTGTGAATAACTCCTGAACCGTAAGTCCTAGACGCTCGCTCTTGGCTGCATTCGATTCAGCTCGTGGCAGCCAGTCTAAAAAACACTATCTTGGACTTCTCTGCATGTTCCTAAGGCAAATGTTTCTAAAGCTAATTCTTGAACCGTAAGTCCTAGACGCTCGATCTTGGCGGCATTCGTCTCAGCGCCACGCAATTAGTATAGGAGCACTGTGTTTGACTTCTCTGGATGTTTCCCAGGCGAGTTATTGACAAGTAAATCCTAGACGCTCGATCTTGGTTATTTTCGCTTTCGCGGCTGGCAGTAAAAGAACCATGTTTCTGTGAATAACTCCTGAACCGTAAGTCCTAGACGCTCGCTCTTGGCTGCATTCGATTCAGCTCGTGGCAGCCAGTCTAAAAAACACTATCTTGGACTTCTCTGCATGTTTCCCAGGCGAGAAATTGGCAGCATGTTCAGAACCATGTTTCTGTGAATAACTCCTGAACCGTAAGTCCTAGACGCTCGCTCTTGGCTGCATTCGATTCAGCTCGTGGCAGCCAGTCTAAAAAACACTATCTCGGACTTCTCTGCATGTTTCCCAGGCGAGCAATTGGCAGCATGTTCAGAACCATATTTCTGTGAATAACTCCTGAACCGTAAGTCCTAGACGCTCGCTCTTGGCTGCATTCGATTCAGCTCGTGGCAGCCAGTCTAAAAAACACTATCTTGGACTTCTCTGCATGTTTCCCAGGCGAGAAATTGGCAGCATGTTCAGAACCATGTTTCTGTGAATAACTCCTGAACCGTAAGTCCTAGACGCTCGATCTTGGCGGCATTCGTCTCAGCGCCTGGCAATTAGTATAGGAGCACTGTGTTTGACTTCTCTGGATGTTTCCCAGGCGAGTTATTGACAAGTAAATCCTAGACGCTCGATCTTGGTTATTTTCGCTTTCGCGGCTGGCAGTAAAAGAACCATGTTTCTGTGAATAACTCCTGAACCGTAAGTCCTAGACGCTCGCTCTTGGCTGCATTCGATTCAGCTCGTGGCAGCCAGTCTAAAAAACACTATCTTGGACTTCTCTGCATGTTTCCCAGGCGAGCAATTGGCAGCATGTTCAGAACCATGTTTCTGTGAATAACTCCTGAACCGTAAGTCCTAGACGCTCGCTCTTGGCTGCATTCGATTCAGCTCGTGGCAGCCAGTCTAAAAAACTCTATCTTGGACTTCTCTGCATGTTTCCCAGGCGAGCAATTGGCAGCATGTTCAGAACCATGTTTCTGTGAATAACTCCTGAACCGTAAGTCCTAGACGCTCGCTCTTGGCTGCATTCGATTCAGCTCGTGGCAGCCAGTCTAAAAAACACTATCTTGGACTTCTCTGCATGTTCCTAAGGCAAATGTTTCTAAAGCTAATTCTTGAACCGTAAGTCCTAGACGCTCGATCTTGGCGGCATTCGTCTCAGCGCCACGCAATTAGTATAGGAGCACTGTGTTTGACTTCTCTGGATGTTTCCCAGGCGAGTTATTGACAAGTAAATCCTAGACGCTCGATCTTGGTTATTTTCGCTTTCGCGGCTGGCAGTAAAAGAACCATGTTTCTGTGAATAACTCCTGAACCGTAAGTCCTAGACGCTCGCTCTTGGCTGCATTCGATTCAGCTCGTGGCAGCCAGTCTAAAAAACACTATCTTGGACTTCTCTGCATGTTTCCCAGGCGAGAAATTGGCAGCATGTTCAGAACCATGTTTCTGTGAATAACTCCTGAACCGTAAGTCCTAGACGCTCGCTCTTGGCTGCATTCGATTCAGCTCGTGGCAGCCAGTCTAAAAAACACTATCTCGGACTTCTCTGCATGTTTCCCAGGCGAGCAATTGGCAGCATGTTCAGAACCATATTTCTGTGAATAACTCCTGAACCGTAAGTCCTAGACGCTCGCTCTTGGCTGCATTCGATTCAGCTCGTGGCAGCCAGTCTAAAAAACACTATCTTGGACTTCTCTGCATGTTTCCCAGGCGAGAAATTGGCAGCATGTTCAGAACCATGTTTCTGTGAATAACTCCTGAACCGTAAGTCCTAGACGCTCGATCTTGGCGGCATTCGTCTCAGCGCCTGGCAATTAGTATAGGAGCACTGTGTTTGACTTCTCTGGATGTTTCCCAGGCGAGTTATTGACAAGTAAATCCTAGACGCTCGATCTTGGTTATTTTCGCTTTCGCGGCTGGCAGTAAAAGAACCATGTTTCTGTGAATAACTCCTGAACCGTAAGTCCTAGACGCTCGCTCTTGGCTGCATTCGATTCAGCTCGTGGCAGCCAGTCTAAAAAACACTATCTTGGACTTCTCTGCATGTTTCCCAGGCGAGCAATTGGCAGCATGTTCAGAACCATGTTTCTGTGAATAACTCCTGAACCGTAAGTCCTAGACGCTCGCTCTTGGCTGCATTCGATTCAGCTCGTGGCAGCCAGTCTAAAAAACTCTATCTTGGACTTCTCTGCATGTTTCCCAGGCGAGCAATTGGCAGCATGTTCAGAACCATGTTTCTGTGAATAACTCCTGAACCGTAAGTCCTAGACGCTCGCTCTTGGCTGCATTCGATTCAGCTCGTGGCAGCCAGTCTAAAAAACACAATCTTGGACTTCTCTGCATGTTTCCCAGGCGAGAAATTGGCAGCATGTTCAGAACCATGTTTCTGTGAATAACTCCTGAACCGTAAGTCCTAGACGCTCGATCTTGGCGGCATTCGTCTCAGCGCCTGGCAATTAGTATAGGAGCACTGTGTTTGACTTCTCTGGATGTTTCCCAGGCGAGTTATTGACAAGTAAATCCTAGACGCTCGATCTTGGTTATTTTCGCTTTCGCGGCTGGCAGTAAAAGAACCATGTTTCTGTGAATAACTCCTGAACCGTAAGTCCTAGACGCTCGCTCTTGGCTGCATTCGATTCAGCTCGTGGCAGCCAGTCTAAAAAACACTATCTTGGACTTCTCTGCATGTTTCCCAGGCGAGCAATTGGCAGCATGTTCAGAACCATGTTTCTGTGAATAACTCCTGAACCGTAAGTCCTAGACGCTCGCTCTTGGCTGCATTCGATTCAGCTCGTGGCAGCCAGTCTAAAAAACACTATCTTGGACTTCTCTGCATGTTTCCCAGGCGAGAAATTGGCAGCATGTTCAGAACCATGTTTCTGTGAATAACTCCTGAACCGTAAGTCCTAGACGCTCGCTCTTGGCTGCATTCGATTCAGCTCGTGGCAGCCAGTCTAAAAAACACTATCTTGGACTTCTCTGCATGTTTCCCAGGCGAGCAATTGGCAGCATGTTCAGAACCATGTTTCTGTGAATAACTCCTGAACCGTAAGTCCTAGACGCTCGCTCTTGGCTGCATTCGATTCAGCTCGTGGCAGCCAGTCTAAAAAACTCTATCTTGGACTTCTCTGCATGTTTCCCAGGCGAGCAATTGGCAGCATGTTCAGAACCATGTTTCTGTGAATAACTCCTGAACCGTAAGTCCTAGACGCTCGCTCTTGGCTGCATTCGATTCAGCTCGTGGCAGCCAGTCTAAAAAACACTATCTTGGACTTCTCTGCATGTTCCTAAGGCAAATGTTTCTAAAGCTAATTCTTGAACCGTAAGTCCTAGACGCTCGATCTTGGCGGCATTCGTCTCAGCGCCACGCAATTAGTATAGGAGCACTGTGTTTGACTTCTCTGGATGTTTCCCAGGCGAGTTATTGACAAGTAAATCCTAGACGCTCGATCTTGGTTATTTTCGCTTTCGCGGCTGGCAGTAAAAAAACCATGTTTCTGTGAATAACTCCTGAACCGTAAGTCCTAGACGCTCGCTCTTGGCTGCATTCGATTCAGCTCGTGGCAGCCAGTCTAAAAAACACTATCTTGGACTTCTCTGCATGTTTCCCAGGCGAGCAATTGGCAGCATGTTCAGAACCATGTTTCTGTGAATAACTCCTGAACCGTAAGTCCTAGACGCTCGCTCTTGGCTGCATTCGATTCAGCTCGTGGCAGCCAGTCTAAAAAACACTATCTTGGACTTCTCTGCATGTTTCCCAGGCGAGCAATTGGCAGCATGTTCAGAACCATGTTTCTGTGAATAACTCCTGAACCGTAAGTCCTAGACGCTCGATCTTGGCGGCATTCGTCTCAGCGCCTGGCAATTAGTATAGGAGCACTGTGTTTGACTTCTCTGGATGTTTCCCAGGCGAGTTATTGACAAGTAAATCCTAGACGCTCGATCTTGGTTATTTTCGCTTTCGCGGCTGGCAGTAAAAAAACCATGTTTCTGTGAATAACTCCTGAACCGTAAGTCCTAGACGCTCGCTCTTGGCTGCATTCGATTCAGCTCGTGGCAGCCAGTCTAAAAAACACTATCTTGGACTTCTCTGCATGTTTCCCAGGCGAGCAATTGGCAGCATGTTCAGAACCATGTTTCTGTGAATAACTCCTGAACCGTAAGTCCTAGACGCTCGCTCTTGGCTGCATTCGATTCAGCTCGTGGCAGCCAGTCTAAAAAACACTATCTTGGACTTCTCTGCATGTTTCCCAGGCGAGAAATTGGCAGCATGTTCAGAACCATGTTTCTGTGAATAACTCCTGAACCGTAAGTCCTAGACGCTCGCTCTTGGCTGCATTCGATTCAGCTCGTGGCAGCCAGTCTAAAAAACACTATCTTGGACTTCTCTGCATGTTTCCCAGGCGAGAAATTGGCAGCATGTTCAGAACCATGTTTCTGTGAATAACTCCTGAACCGTAAGTCCTAGACGCTCGATCTTGGCGGCATTCGTCTCAGCGCCTGGCAATTAGTATAGGAGCACTGTGTTTGACTTCTCTGGATGTTTCCCAGGCGAGTTATTGACAAGTAAATCCTAGACGCTCGATCTTGGTTATTTTCGCTTTCGCGGCTGGCAGTAAAAGAACCATGTTTCTGTGAATAACTCCTGAACCGTAAGTCCTAGACGCTCGCTCTTGGCTGCATTCGATTCAGCTCGTGGCAGCCAGTCTAAAAAACACTATCTTGGACTTCTCTGCATGTTTCCCAGGCGAGAAATTGGCAGCATGTTCAGAACCATGTTTCTGTGAATAACTCCTGAACCGTAAGTCCTAGACGCTCGCTCTTGGCTGCATTCGATTCAGCTCGTGGCAGCCAGTCTAAAAAACACTATCTTGGACTTCTCTGCATGTTTCCCAGGCGAGAAATTGGCAGCATGTTCAGAACCATGTTTCTGTGAATAACTCCTGAACCGTAAGTCCTAGACGCTCGCTCTTGGCTGCATTCGATTCAGCTCGTGGCAGCCAGTCTAAAAAACACTATCTTGGACTTCTCTGCATGTTTCCCAGGCGAGCAATTGGCAGCATGTTCAGAACCATGTTTCTGTGAATAACTCCTGAACCGTAAGTCCTAGACGCTCGCTCTTGGCTGCATTCGATTCAGCTCGTGGCAGCCAGTCTAAAAAACTCTATCTTGGACTTCTCTGCATGTTTCCCAGGCGAGCAATTGGCAGCATGTTCAGAACCATGTTTCTGTGAATAACTCCTGAACCGTAAGTCCTAGACGCTCGCTCTTGGCTGCATTCGATTCAGCTCGTGGCAGCCAGTCTAAAAAACACTATCTTGGACTTCTCTGCATGTTCCTAAGGCAAATGTTTCTAAAGCTAATTCTTGAACCGTAAGTCCTAGACGCTCGATCTTGGCGGCATTCGTCTCAGCGCCACGCAATTAGTATAGGAGCACTGTGTTTGACTTCTCTGGATGTTTCCCAGGCGAGTTATTGACAAGTAAATCCTAGACGCTCGATCTTGGTTATTTTCGCTTTCGCGGCTGGCAGTAAAAGAACCATGTTTCTGTGAATAACTCCTGAACCGTAAGTCCTAGACGCTCGCTCTTGGCTGCATTCGATTCAGCTCGTGGCAGCCAGTCTAAAAAACACTATCTTGGACTTCTCTGCATGTTTCCCAGGCGAGAAATTGGCAGCATGTTCAGAACCATGTTTCTGTGAATAACTCCTGAACCGTAAGTCCTAGACGCTCGCTCTTGGCTGCATTCGATTCAGCTCGTGGCAGCCAGTCTAAAAAACACTATCTCGGACTTCTCTGCATGTTTCCCAGGCGAGCAATTGGCAGCATGTTCAGAACCATATTTCTGTGAATAACTCCTGAACCGTAAGTCCTAGACGCTCGCTCTTGGCTGCATTCGATTCAGCTCGTGGCAGCCAGTCTAAAAAACACTATCTTGGACTTCTCTGCATGTTTCCCAGGCGAGAAATTGGCAGCATGTTCAGAACCATGTTTCTGTGAATAACTCCTGAACCGTAAGTCCTAGACGCTCGATCTTGGCGGCATTCGTCTCAGCGCCTGGCAATTAGTATAGGAGCACTGTGTTTGACTTCTCTGGATGTTTCCCAGGCGAGTTATTGACAAGTAAATCCTAGACGCTCGATCTTGGTTATTTTCGCTTTCGCGGCTGGCAGTAAAAGAACCATGTTTCTGTGAATAACTCCTGAACCGTAAGTCCTAGACGCTCGCTCTTGGCTGCATTCGATTCAGCTCGTGGCAGCCAGTCTAAAAAACACTATCTTGGACTTCTCTGCATGTTTCCCAGGCGAGCAATTGGCAGCATGTTCAGAACCATGTTTCTGTGAATAACTCCTGAACCGTAAGTCCTAGACGCTCGCTCTTGGCTGCATTCGATTCAGCTCGTGGCAGCCAGTCTAAAAAACACTATCTTGGACTTCTCTGCATGTTTCCCAGGCGAGAAATTGGCAGCATGTTCAGAACCATGTTTCTGTGAATAACTCCTGAACCGTAAGTCCTAGACGCTCGCTCTTGGCTGCATTCGATTCAGCTCGTGGCAGCCAGTCTAAAATCTTGGACTTCTCTGCATGTTTCCCAGACGAGAAATTGGCAGCATGTTCAGAACCATGTTTCTGTGAATAACTCCTGAACCGTAAGTCCTAGACGCTCGATCTTGGCGGCATTCGTCTCAGCGCCTGGCAATTAGTATAGGAGCACTGTGTTTGACTTCTCTGGATGTTTCCCAGGCGAGTTATTGACAAGTAAATCCTAGACGCTCGATCTTGGTTATTTTCGCTTTCGCGGCTGGCAGTAAAAAAACCATGTTTCTGTGAATAACTCCTGAACCGTAAGTCCTAGACGCTCGCTCTTGGCTGCATTCGATTCAGCTCGTGGCAGCCAGTCTAAAAAACACTATCTTGGACTTCTCTGCATGTTTCCCAGGCGAGAAATTGGCAGCATGTTCAGAACCATGTTTCTGTGAATAACTCCTGAACCGTAAGTCCTAGACGCTCGCTCTTGGCTGCATTCGATTCAGCTCGTGGCAGCCAGTCTAAAAAACACTATCTTGGACTTCTCTGCATGTTTCCCAGGCGAGAAATTGGCAGCATGTTCAGAACCATGTTTCTGTGAATAACTCCTGAACCGTAAGTCCTAGACGCTCGCTCTTGGCTGCATTCGATTCAGCTCGTGGCAGCCAGTCTAAAAAACACTATCTCGGACTTCTCTGCATGTTTCCCAGGCGAGCAATTGGCAGCATGTTCAGAACCATATTTCTGTGAATAACTCCTGAACCGTAAGTCCTAGACGCTCGCTCTTGGCTGCATTCGATTCAGCTCGTGGCAGCCAGTCTAAAAAACACTATCTTGGACTTCTCTGCATGTTTCCCAGGCGAGAAATTGGCAGCATGTTCAGAACCATGTTTCTGTGAATAACTCCTGAACCGTAAGTCCTAGACGCTCGATCTTGGCGGCATTCGTCTCAGCGCCTGGCAATTAGTATAGGAGCACTGTGTTTGACTTCTCTGGATGTTTCCCAGGCGAGTTATTGACAAGTAAATCCTAGACGCTCGATCTTGGTTATTTTCGCTTTCGCGGCTGGCAGTAAAAGAACCATGTTTCTGTGAATAACTCCTGAACCGTAAGTCCTAGACGCTCGCTCTTGGCTGCATTCGATTCAGCTCGTGGCAGCCAGTCTAAAAAACACTATCTTGGACTTCTCTGCATGTTTCCCAGGCGAGCAATTGGCAGCATGTTCAGAACCATGTTTCTGTGAATAACTCCTGAACCGTAAGTCCTAGACGCTCGCTCTTGGCTGCATTCGATTCAGCTCGTGGCAGCCAGTCTAAAAAACACTATCTTGGACTTCTCTGCATGTTCCTAAGGCAAATGTTTCTAAAGCTAATTCTTGAACCGTAAGTCCTAGACGCTCGATCTTGGCGGCATTCGTCTCAGCGCCAGGCAATTAGTATAGGAGCACTGTGTTTGACTTCTCTGGATGTTTCCCAGGCGAGTTATTGACAAGTAAATCCTAGACGCTCGATCTTGGTTATTTTCGCTTTCGCGGCTGGCAGTAAAAGAACCATGTTTCTGTGAATAACTCCTGAACCGTAAGTCCTAGACGCTCGCTCTTGGCTGCATTCGATTCAGCTCGTGGCAGCCAGTCTAAAAAACACTATCTTGGACTTCTCTGCATGTTTCCCAGGCGAGAAATTGGCAGCATGTTCAGAACCATGTTTCTGTGAATAACTCCTGAACCGTAAGTCCTAGACGCTCGCTCTTGGCTGCATTCGATTCAGCTCGTGGCAGCCAGTCTAAAAAACACTATCTTGGACTTCTCTGCATGTTTCCCAGGCGAGCAATTGGCAGCATGTTCAGAACCATGTTTCTGTGAATAACTCCTGAACCGTAAGTCCTAGACGCTCGCTCTTGGCTGCATTCGATTCAGCTCGTGGCAGCCAGTCTTAAAAACACTATCTTGGACTTCTCTGCATGTTTCCCAGGCGAGCAATTGGCAGCATGTTCAGAACCATGTTTCTGTGAATAACTCCTGAACCGTAAGTCCTAGACGCTCGCTCTTGGCTGCATTCGATTCAGCTCGTGGCAGCCAGTCTAAAAAACACTATCTTGGACTTCTCTGCATGTTCCTAAGGCAAATGTTTCTAAAGCTAATTCTTGAACCGTAAGTCCTAGACGCTCGATCTTGGCGGCATTCGTCTCAGCGCCAGGCAATTAGTATAGGAGCACTGTGTTTGACTTCTCTGGATGTTTCCCAGGCGAGTTATTGACAAGTAAATCCTAGACGCTCGATCTTGGTTATTTTCGCTTTCGCGGCTGGCAGTAAAAGAACCATGTTTCTGTGAATAACTCCTGAACCGTAAGTCCTAGACGCTCGCTCTTGGCTGCATTCGATTCAGCTCGTGGCAGCCAGTCTAAAAAACACTATCTTGGACTTCTCTGCATGTTTCCCAGGCGAGCAATTGGCAGCATGTTCAGAACCATGTTTCTGTGAATAACTCCTGAACCGTAAGTCCTAGACGCTCGCTCTTGGCTGCATTCGATTCAGCTCGTGGCAGCCAGTCTAAAAAACACTATCTTGGACTTCTCTGCATGTTCCTAAGGCAAATGTTTCTAAAGCTAATTCTTGAACCGTAAGTCCTAGACGCTCGATCTTGGCGGCATTCGTCTCAGCGCCAGGCAATTAGTATAGGAGCACTGTGTTTGACTTCTCTGGATGTTTCCCAGGCGAGTTATTGACAAGTAAATCCTAGACGCTCGATCTTGGTTATTTTCGCTTTCGCGGCTGGCAGTAAAAGAACCATGTTTCTGTGAATAACTCCTGAACCGTAAGTCCTAGACGCTCGCTCTTGGCTGCATTCGATTCAGCTCGTGGCAGCCAGTCTAAAAAAACACTATCTTGGACTTCTCTGCTTGTTTCCCAGGCGAGCAATTGGCAGCATGTTCAGAACCATGTTTCTGTGAATAACTCCTGAACCGTAAGTCCTAGACGCTCGCTCTTGGCTGCATTCGATTCAGCTCGTGGCAGCCAGTCTAAAAAACACTATCTTGGACTTCTCTGCATGTTTCCCAGGCGAGCAATTGGCAGCATGTTCAGAACCATGTTTCTGTGAATAACTCCTGAACCGTAAGTCCTAGACGCTCGCTCTTGGCTGCATTCGATTCAGCTCGTGGCAGCCAGTCTAAAAAACACTATCTTGGACTTCTCTGCATGTTTCCCAGGCGAGCAATTGGCAGCATGTTCAGAACCATGTTTCTGTGAATAACTCCTGAACCGTAAGTCCTAGACGCTCGCTCTTGGCTGCATTCGATTCAGCTCGTGGCAGCCAGTCTAAAAAACACTATCTTGGACTTCTCTGCATGTTCCTAAGGCAAATGTTTCTAAAGCTAATTCTTGAACCGTAAGTCCTAGACGCTCGATCTTGGCGGCATTCGTCTCAGCGCCACGCAATTAGTATAGGAGCACTGTGTTTGACTTCTCTGGATGTTTCCCAGGCGAGTTATTGACAAGTAAATCCTAGACGCTCGATCTTGGTTATTTTCGCTTTCGCGGCTGGCAGTAAAAGAACCATGTTTCTGTGAATAACTCCTGAACCGTAAGTCCTAGACGCTCGCTCTTGGCTGCATTCGATTCAGCTCGTGGCAGCCAGTCTAAAAAACACTATCTCGGACTTCTCTGCATGTTTCCCAGGCGAGCAATTGGCAGCATGTTCAGAACCATATTTCTGTGAATAACTCCTGAACCGTAAGTCCTAGACGCTCGCTCTTGGCTGCATTCGATTCAGCTCGTGGCAGCCAGTCTAAAAAACACTATCTTGGACTTCTCTGCATGTTTCCCAGGCGAGAAATTGGCAGCATGTTCAGAACCATGTTTCTGTGAATAACTCCTGAACCGTAAGTCCTAGACGCTCGATCTTGGCGGCATTCGTCTCAGCGCCTGGCAATTAGTATAGGAGCACTGTGTTTGACTTCTCTGGATGTTTCCCAGGCGAGTTATTGACAAGTAAATCCTAGACGCTCGATCTTGGTTATTTTCGCTTTCGCGGCTGGCAGTAAAAAAACCATGTTTCTGTGAATAACTCCTGAACCGTAAGTCCTAGACGCTCGCTCTTGGCTGCATTCGATTCAGCTCGTGGCAGCCAGTCTAAAAAACACTATCTTGGACTTCTCTGCATGTTTCCCAGGCGAGCAATTGGCAGCATGTTCAGAACCATGTTTCTGTGAATAACTCCTGAACCGTAAGTCCTAGACGCTCGCTCTTGGCTGCATTCGATTCAGCTCGTGGCAGCCAGTCTAAAAAACACTATCTTGGACTTCTCTGCATGTTTCCCAGGCGAGAAATTGGCAGCATGTTCAGAACCATGTTTCTGTGAATAACTCCTGAACCGTAAGTCCTAGACGCTCGCTCTTGGCTGCATTCGATTCAGCTCGTGGCAGCCAGTCTAAAAAACACTATCTTGGACTTCTCTGCATGTTTCCCAGGCGAGCAATTGGCAGCATGTTCAGAACCATGTTTCTGTGAATAACTCCTGAACCGTAAGTCCTAGACGCTCGCTCTTGGCTGCATTCGATTCAGCTCGTGGCAGCCAGTCTAAAAAACACTATCTTGGACTTCTCTGCATGTTTCCCAGGCGAGCAATTGGCAGCATGTTCAGAACCATGTTTCTGTGAATAACTCCTGAACCGTAAGTCCTAGACGCTCGCTCTTGGCTGCATTCGATTCAGCTCGTGGCAGCCAGTCTAAAAAACACTATCTTGGACTTCTCTGCATGTTCCTAAGGCAAATGTTTCTAAAGCTAATTCTTGAACCGTAAGTCCTAGACGCTCGATCTTGGCGGCATTCGTCTCAGCGCCAGGCAATTAGTATAGGAGCACTGTGTTTGACTTCTCTGGATGTTTCCCAGGCGAGTTATTGACAAGTAAATCCTAGACGCTCGATCTTGGTTATTTTCGCTTTCGCGGCTGGCAGTAAAAGAACCATGTTTCTGTGAATAACTCCTGAACCGTAAGTCCTAGACGCTCGCTCTTGGCTGCATTCGATTCAGCTCGTGGCAGCCAGTCTAAAAAACACTATCTTGGACTTCTCTGCTTGTTTCCCAGGCGAGCAATTGGCAGCATGTTCAGAACCATGTTTCTGTGAATAACTCCTGAACCGTAAGTCCTAGACGCTCGCTCTTGGCTGCATTCGATTCAGCTCGTGGCAGCCAGTCTAAAAAACACTATCTCGGACTTCTCTGCATGTTTCCCAGGCGAGCAATTGGCAGCATGTTCAGAACCATATTTCTGTGAATAACTCCTGAACCGTAAGTCCTAGACGCTCGCTCTTGGCTGCATTCGATTCAGCTCGTGGCAGCCAGTCTAAAAAACACTATCTTGGACTTCTCTGCATGTTTCCCAGGCGAGAAATTGGCAGCATGTTCAGAACCATGTTTCTGTGAATAACTCCTGAACCGTAAGTCCTAGACGCTCGATCTTGGCGGCATTCGTCTCAGCGCCTGGCAATTAGTATAGGAGCACTGTGTTTGACTTCTCTGGATGTTTCCCAGGCGAGTTATTGACAAGTAAATCCTAGACGCTCGATCTTGGTTATTTTCGCTTTCGCGGCTGGCAGTAAAAAAACCATGTTTCTGTGAATAACTCCTGAACCGTAAGTCCTAGACGCTCGCTCTTGGCTGCATTCGATTCAGCTCGTGGCAGCCAGTCTAAAAAACACTATCTTGGACTTCTCTGCATGTTTCCCAGGCGAGCAATTGGCAGCATGTTCAGAACCATGTTTCTGTGAATAACTCCTGAACCGTAAGTCCTAGACGCTCGCTCTTGGCTGCATTCGATTCAGCTCGTGGCAGCCAGTCTAAAAAACACTATCTTGGACTTCTCTGCATGTTTCCCAGGCGAGAAATTGGCAGCATGTTCAGAACCATGTTTCTGTGAATAACTCCTGAACCGTAAGTCCTAGACGCTCGCTCTTGGCTGCATTCGATTCAGCTCGTGGCAGCCAGTCTAAAAAACACTATCTTGGACTTCTCTGCATGTTCCCAGGCGAGCAATTGGCAGCATGTTCAGAACCATGTTTCTGTGAATAACTCCTGAACCGTAAGTCCTAGACGCTCGCTCTTGGCTGCATTCGATTCAGCTCGTGGCAGCCAGTCTAAAAAACACTATCTTGGACTTCTCTGCATGTTTCCCAGGCGAGCAATTGGCAGCATGTTCAGAACCATGTTTCTGTGAATAACTCCTGAACCGTAAGTCCTAGACGCTCGCTCTTGGCTGCATTCGATTCAGCTCGTGGCAGCCAGTCTAAAAAACACTATCTTGGACTTCTCTGCATGTTCCTAAGGCAAATGTTTCTAAAGCTAATTCTTGAACCGTAAGTCCTAGACGCTCGATCTTGGCGGCATTCGTCTCAGCGCCAGGCAATTAGTATAGGAGCACTGTGTTTGACTTCTCTGGATGTTTCCCAGGCGAGTTATTGACAAGTAAATCCTAGACGCTCGATCTTGGTTATTTTCGCTTTCGCGGCTGGCAGTAAAAGAACCATGTTTCTGTGAATAACTCCTGAACCGTAAGTCCTAGACGCTCGCTCTTGGCTGCATTCGATTCAGCTCGTGGCAGCCAGTCTAAAAAACACTATCTTGGACTTCTCTGCTTGTTTCCCAGGCGAGCAATTGGCAGCATGTTCAAGAACCATGTTTCTGTGAATAACTCCTGAACCGTAAGTCCTAGACGCTCGCTCTTGGCTGCATTCGATTCAGCTCGTGGCAGCCAGTCTAAAAAACACTATCTTGGACTTCTCTGCATGTTTCCCAGGCGAGCAATTGGCAGCATGTTCAGAACCATGTTTCTGTGAATAACTCCTGAACCGTAAGTCCTAGACGCTCGCTCTTGGCTGCATTCGATTCAGCTCGTGGCAGCCAGTCTAAAAAACACTATCTTGGACTTCTCTGCATGTTTCCCAGGCGAGCAATTGGCAGCATGTTCAGAACCATGTTTCTGTGAATAACTCCTGAACCGTAAGTCCTAGACGCTCGCTCTTGGCTGCATTCGATTCAGCTCGTGGCAGCCAGTCTAAAAAAACACTATCTTGGACTTCTCTGCATGTTCCTAAGGCAAATGTTTCTAAAGCTAATTCTTGAACCGTAAGTCCTAGACGCTCGATCTTGGCGGCATTCGTCTCAGCGCCACGCAATTAGTATAGGAGCACTGTGTTTGACTTCTCTGGATGTTTCCCAGGCGAGTTATTGACAAGTAAATCCTAGACGCTCGATCTTGGTTATTTTCGCTTTCGCGGCTGGCAGTAAAAGAACCATGTTTCTGTGAATAACTCCTGAACCGTAAGTCCTAGACGCTCGCTCTTGGCTGCATTCGATTCAGCTCGTGGCAGCCAGTCTAAAAAAACACTATCTCGGACTTCTCTGCATGTTTCCCAGGCGAGCAATTGGCAGCATGTTCAGAACCATATTTCTGTGAATAACTCCTGAACCGTAAGTCCTAGACGCTCGCTCTTGGCTGCATTCGATTCAGCTCGTGGCAGCCAGTCTAAAAAACACTATCTTGGACTTCTCTGCATGTTTCCCAGGCGAGAAATTGGCAGCATGTTCAGAACCATGTTTCTGTGAATAACTCCTGAACCGTAAGTCCTAGACGCTCGCTCTTGGCTGCATTCGATTCAGCTCGTGGCAGCCAGTCTAAAAAACACTATCTTGGACTTCTCTGCATGTTTCCCAGGCGAGCAATTGGCAGCATGTTCAGAACCATGTTTCTGTGAATAACTCCTGAACCGTAAGTCCTAGACGCTCGCTCTTGGCTGCATTCGATTCAGCTCGTGGCAGCCAGTCTAAAAAACTCTATCTTGGACTTCTCTGCATGTTTCCCAGGCGAGCAATTGGCAGCATGTTCAGAACCATGTTTCTGTGAATAACTCCTGAACCGTAAGTCCTAGACGCTCGCTCTTGGCTGCATTCGATTCAGCTCGTGGCAGCCAGTCTAAAAAACACTATCTTGGACTTCTCTGCATGTTCCTAAGGCAAATGTTTCTAAAGCTAATTCTTGAACCGTAAGTCCTAGACGCTCGATCTTGGCGGCATTCGTCTCAGCGCCACGCAATTAGTATAGGAGCACTGTGTTTGACTTCTCTGGATGTTTCCCAGGCGAGTTATTGACAAGTAAATCCTAGACGCTCGATCTTGGTTATTTTCGCTTTCGCGGCTGGCAGTAAAAGAACCATGTTTCTGTGAATAACTCCTGAACCGTAAGTCCTAGACGCTCGCTCTTGGCTGCATTCGATTCAGCTCGTGGCAGCCAGTCTAAAAAACACTATCTTGGACTTCTCTGCATGTTTCCCAGGCGAGAAATTGGCAGCATGTTCAGAACCATGTTTCTGTGAATAACTCCTGAACCGTAAGTCCTAGACGCTCGCTCTTGGCTGCATTCGATTCAGCTCGTGGCAGCCAGTCTAAAAAACACTATCTCGGACTTCTCTGCATGTTTCCCAGGCGAGCAATTGGCAGCATGTTCAGAACCATATTTCTGTGAATAACTCCTGAACCGTAAGTCCTAGACGCTCGCTCTTGGCTGCATTCGATTCAGCTCGTGGCAGCCAGTCTAAAAAACACTATCTTGGACTTCTCTGCATGTTTCCCAGGCGAGAAATTGGCAGCATGTTCAGAACCATGTTTCTGTGAATAACTCCTGAACCGTAAGTCCTAGACGCTCGATCTTGGCGGCATTCGTCTCAGCGCCTGGCAATTAGTATAGGAGCACTGTGTTTGACTTCTCTGGATGTTTCCCAGGCGAGTTATTGACAAGTAAATCCTAGACGCTCGATCTTGGTTATTTTCGCTTTCGCGGCTGGCAGTAAAAGAACCATGTTTCTGTGAATAACTCCTGAACCGTAAGTCCTAGACGCTCGCTCTTGGCTGCATTCGATTCAGCTCGTGGCAGCCAGTCTAAAAAACACTATCTTGGACTTCTCTGCATGTTTCCCAGGCGAGAAATTGGCAGCATGTTCAGAACCATGTTTCTGTGAATAACTCCTGAACCGTAAGTCCTAGACGCTCGCTCTTGGCTGCATTCGATTCAGCTCGTGGCAGCCAGTCTAAAAAACACTATCTTGGACTTCTCTGCATGTTTCCCAGGCGAGAAATTGGCAGCATGTTCAGAACCATGTTTCTGTGAATAACTCCTGAACCGTAAGTCCTAGACGCTCGCTCTTGGCTGCATTCGATTCAGCTCGTGGCAGCCAGTCTAAAAAACACTATCTTGGACTTCTCTGCATGTTTCCCAGGCGAGCAATTGGCAGCATGTTCAGAACCATGTTTCTGTGAATAACTCCTGAACCGTAAGTCCTAGACGCTCGCTCTTGGCTGCATTCGATTCAGCTCGTGGCAGCCAGTCTAAAAAACTCTATCTTGGACTTCTCTGCATGTTTCCCAGGCGAGCAATTGGCAGCATGTTCAGAACCATGTTTCTGTGAATAACTCCTGAACCGTAAGTCCTAGACGCTCGCTCTTGGCTGCATTCGATTCAGCTCGTGGCAGCCAGTCTAAAAAACACTATCTTGGACTTCTCTGCATGTTCCTAAGGCAAATGTTTCTAAAGCTAATTCTTGAACCGTAAGTCCTAGACGCTCGATCTTGGCGGCATTCGTCTCAGCGCCACGCAATTAGTATAGGAGCACTGTGTTTGACTTCTCTGGATGTTTCCCAGGCGAGTTATTGACAAGTAAATCCTAGACGCTCGATCTTGGTTATTTTCGCTTTCGCGGCTGGCAGTAAAAGAACCATGTTTCTGTGAATAACTCCTGAACCGTAAGTCCTAGACGCTCGCTCTTGGCTGCATTCGATTCAGCTCGTGGCAGCCAGTCTAAAAAACACTATCTTGGACTTCTCTGCATGTTTCCCAGGCGAGAAATTGGCAGCATGTTCAGAACCATGTTTCTGTGAATAACTCCTGAACCGTAAGTCCTAGACGCTCGCTCTTGGCTGCATTCGATTCAGCTCGTGGCAGCCAGTCTAAAAAACACTATCTCGGACTTCTCTGCATGTTTCCCAGGCGAGCAATTGGCAGCATGTTCAGAACCATATTTCTGTGAATAACTCCTGAACCGTAAGTCCTAGACGCTCGCTCTTGGCTGCATTCGATTCAGCTCGTGGCAGCCAGTCTAAAAAACACTATCTTGGACTTCTCTGCATGTTTCCCAGGCGAGAAATTGGCAGCATGTTCAGAACCATGTTTCTGTGAATAACTCCTGAACCGTAAGTCCTAGACGCTCGATCTTGGCGGCATTCGTCTCAGCGCCTGGCAATTAGTATAGGAGCACTGTGTTTGACTTCTCTGGATGTTTCCCAGGCGAGTTATTGACAAGTAAATCCTAGACGCTCGATCTTGGTTATTTTCGCTTTCGCGGCTGGCAGTAAAAGAACCATGTTTCTGTGAATAACTCCTGAACCGTAAGTCCTAGACGCTCGCTCTTGGCTGCATTCGATTCAGCTCGTGGCAGCCAGTCTAAAAAAACACTATCTTGGACTTCTCTGCATGTTTCCCAGGCGAGCAATTGGCAGCATGTTCAGAACCATGTTTCTGTGAATAACTCCTGAACCGTAAGTCCTAGACGCTCGCTCTTGGCTGCATTCGATTCAGCTCGTGGCAGCCAGTCTAAAAAACACTATCTTGGACTTCTCTGCATGTTTCCCAGGCGAGAAATTGGCAGCATGTTCAGAACCATGTTTCTGTGAATAACTCCTGAACCGTAAGTCCTAGACGCTCGCTCTTGGCTGCATTCGATTCAGCTCGTGGCAGCCAGTCTAAAAAACACTATCTTGGACTTCTCTGCATGTTTCCCAGACGAGAAATTGGCAGCATGTTCAGAACCATGTTTCTGTGAATAACTCCTGAACCGTAAGTCCTAGACGCTCGATCTTGGCGGCATTCGTCTCAGCGCCTGGCAATTAGTATAGGAGCACTGTGTTTGACTTCTCTGGATGTTTCCCAGGCGAGTTATTGACAAGTAAATCCTAGACGCTCGATCTTGGTTATTTTCGCTTTCGCGGCTGGCAGTAAAAAAACCATGTTTCTGTGAATAACTCCTGAACCGTAAGTCCTAGACGCTCGCTCTTGGCTGCATTCGATTCAGCTCGTGGCAGCCAGTCTAAAAAACACTATCTTGGACTTCTCTGCATGTTTCCCAGGCGAGAAATTGGCAGCATGTTCAGAACCATGTTTCTGTGAATAACTCCTGAACCGTAAGTCCTAGACGCTCGCTCTTGGCTGCATTCGATTCAGCTCGTGGCAGCCAGTCTAAAAAACACTATCTTGGACTTCTCTGCATGTTTCCCAGGCGAGAAATTGGCAGCATGTTCAGAACCATGTTTCTGTGAATAACTCCTGAACCGTAAGTCCTAGACGCTCGCTCTTGGCTGCATTCGATTCAGCTCGTGGCAGCCAGTCTAAAAAACACTATCTCGGACTTCTCTGCATGTTTCCCAGGCGAGCAATTGGCAGCATGTTCAGAACCATATTTCTGTGAATAACTCCTGAACCGTAAGTCCTAGACGCTCGCTCTTGGCTGCATTCGATTCAGCTCGTGGCAGCCAGTCTAAAAAACACTATCTTGGACTTCTCTGCATGTTTCCCAGGCGAGAAATTGGCAGCATGTTCAGAACCATGTTTCTGTGAATAACTCCTGAACCGTAAGTCCTAGACGCTCGCTCTTGGCTGCATTCGATTCAGCTCGTGGCAGCCAGTCTAAAAAACACTATCTTGGACTTCTCTGCATGTTCCTAAGGCAAATGTTTCTAAAGCTAATTCTTGAACCGTAAGTCCTAGACGCTCGATCTTGGCGGCATTCGTCTCAGCGCCAGGCAATTAGTATAGGAGCACTGTGTTTGACTTCTCTGGATGTTTCCCAGGCGAGTTATTGACAAGTAAATCCTAGACGCTCGATCTTGGTTATTTTCGCTTTCGCGGCTGGCAGTAAAAGAACCATGTTTCTGTGAATAACTCCTGAACCGTAAGTCCTAGACGCTCGCTCTTGGCTGCATTCGATTCAGCTCGTGGCAGCCAGTCTAAAAAACACTATCTTGGACTTCTCTGCATGTTTCCCAGGCGAGAAATTGGCAGCATGTTCAGAACCATGTTTCTGTGAATAACTCCTGAACCGTAAGTCCTAGACGCTCGCTCTTGGCTGCATTCGATTCAGCTCGTGGCAGCCAGTCTAAAAAACACTATCTTGGACTTCTCTGCATGTTTCCCAGGCGAGCAATTGGCAGCATGTTCAGAACCATGTTTCTGTGAATAACTCCTGAACCGTAAGTCCTAGACGCTCGCTCTTGGCTGCATTCGATTCAGCTCGTGGCAGCCAGTCTTAAAAACACTATCTTGGACTTCTCTGCATGTTTCCCAGGCGAGCAATTGGCAGCATGTTCAGAACCATGTTTCTGTGAATAACTCCTGAACCGTAAGTCCTAGACGCTCGCTCTTGGCTGCATTCGATTCAGCTCGTGGCAGCCAGTCTAAAAAACACTATCTTGGACTTCTCTGCATGTTCCTAAGGCAAATGTTTCTAAAGCTAATTCTTGAACCGTAAGTCCTAGACGCTCGATCTTGGCGGCATTCGTCTCAGCGCCAGGCAATTAGTATAGGAGCACTGTGTTTGACTTCTCTGGATGTTTCCCAGGCGAGTTATTGACAAGTAAATCCTAGACGCTCGATCTTGGTTATTTTCGCTTTCGCGGCTGGCAGTAAAAGAACCATGTTTCTGTGAATAACTCCTGAACCGTAAGTCCTAGACGCTCGCTCTTGGCTGCATTCGATTCAGCTCGTGGCAGCCAGTCTAAAAAACACTATCTTGGACTTCTCTGCATGTTTCCCAGGCGAGCAATTGGCAGCATGTTCAGAACCATGTTTCTGTGAATAACTCCTGAACCGTAAGTCCTAGACGCTCGCTCTTGGCTGCATTCGATTCAGCTCGTGGCAGCCAGTCTAAAAAACACTATCTTGGACTTCTCTGCATGTTCCTAAGGCAAATGTTTCTAAAGCTAATTCTTGAACCGTAAGTCCTAGACGCTCGATCTTGGCGGCATTCGTCTCAGCGCCAGGCAATTAGTATAGGAGTACTGTGTTTGACTTCTCTGGATGTTTCCCAGGCGAGTTATTGACAAGTAAATCCTAGACGCTCGATCTTGGTTATTTTCGCTTTCGCGGCTGGCAGTAAAAGAACCATGTTTCTGTGAATAACTCCTGAACCGTAAGTCCTAGACGCTCGCTCTTGGCTGCATTCGATTCAGCTCGTGGCAGCCAGTCTAAAAAACACTATCTTGGACTTCTCTGCTTGTTTCCCAGGCGAGCAATTGGCAGCATGTTCAGAACCATGTTTCTGTGAATAACTCCTGAACCGTAAGTCCTAGACGCTCGCTCTTGGCTGCATTCGATTCAGCTCGTGGCAGCCAGTCTAAAAAACACTATCTTGGACTTCTCTGCATGTTTCCCAGGCGAGCAATTGGCAGCATGTTCAGAACCATGTTTCTGTGAATAACTCCTGAACCGTAAGTCCTAGACGCTCGCTCTTGGCTGCATTCGATTCAGCTCGTGGCAGCCAGTCTAAAAAACACTATCTTGGACTTCTCTGCATGTTTCCCAGGCGAGCAATTGGCAGCATGTTCAGAACCATGTTTCTGTGAATAACTCCTGAACCGTAAGTCCTAGACGCTCGCTCTTGGCTGCATTCGATTCAGCTCGTGGCAGCCAGTCTAAAAAACACTATCTTGGACTTCTCTGCATGTTCCTAAGGCAAATGTTTCTAAAGCTAATTCTTGAACCGTAAGTCCTAGACGCTCGATCTTGGCGGCATTCGTCTCAGCGCCACGCAATTAGTATAGGAGCACTGTGTTTGACTTCTCTGGATGTTTCCCAGGCGAGTTATTGACAAGTAAATCCTAGACGCTCGATCTTGGTTATTTTCGCTTTCGCGGCTGGCAGTAAAAGAACCATGTTTCTGTGAATAACTCCTGAACCGTAAGTCCTAGACGCTCGCTCTTGGCTGCATTCGATTCAGCTCGTGGCAGCCAGTCTAAAAAACACTATCTTGGACTTCTCTGCATGTTTCCCAGGCGAGCAATTGGCAGCATGTTCAGAACCATGTTTCTGTGAATAACTCCTGAACCGTAAGTCCTAGACGCTCGCTCTTGGCTGCATTCGATTCAGCTCGTGGCAGCCAGTCTAAAAAACACTATCTTGGACTTCTCTGCATGTTTCCCAGGCGAGCAATTGGCAGCATGTTCAGAACCATGTTTCTGTGAATAACTCCTGAACCGTAAGTCCTAGACGCTCGCTCTTGGCTGCATTCGATTCAGCTCGTGGCAGCCAGTCTAAAAAACACTATCTTGGACTTCTCTGCATGTTCCTAAGGCAAATGTTTCTAAAGCTAATTCTTGAACCGTAAGTCCTAGACGCTCGATCTTGGCGGCATTCGTCTCAGCGCCAGGCAATTAGTATAGGAGCACTGTGTTTGACTTCTCTGGATGTTTCCCAGGCGAGTTATTGACAAGTAAATCCTAGACGCTCGATCTTGGTTATTTTCGCTTTCGCGGCTGGCAGTAAAAGAACCATGTTTCTGTGAATAACTCCTGAACCGTAAGTCCTAGACGCTCGCTCTTGGCTGCATTCGATTCAGCTCGTGGCAGCCAGTCTAAAAAACACTATCTTGGACTTCTCTGCATGTTTCCCAGGCGAGCAATTGGCAGCATGTTCAGAACCATGTTTCTGTGAATAACTCCTGAACCGTAAGTCCTAGACGCTCGCTCTTGGCTGCATTCGATTCAGCTCGTGGCAGCCAGTCTAAAAAACACTATCTTGGACTTCTCTGCATGTTCCTAAGGCAAATGTTTCTAAAGCTAATTCTTGAACCGTAAGTCCTAGACGCTCGATCTTGGCGGCATTCGTCTCAGCGCCAGGCAATTAGTATAGGAGCACTGTGTTTGACTTCTCTGGATGTTTCCCAGGCGAGTTATTGACAAGTAAATCCTAGACGCTCGATCTTGGTTATTTTCGCTTTCGCGGCTGGCAGTAAAAGAACCATGTTTCTGTGAATAACTCCTGAACCGTAAGTCCTAGACGCTCGCTCTTGGCTGCATTCGATTCAGCTCGTGGCAGCCAGTCTAAAAAACACTATCTTGGACTTCTCTGCTTGTTTCCCAGGCGAGCAATTGGCAGCATGTTCAGAACCATGTTTCTGTGAATAACTCCTGAACCGTAAGTCCTAGACGCTCGCTCTTGGCTGCATTCGATTCAGCTCGTGGCAGCCAGTCTAAAAAACACTATCTTGGACTTCTCTGCATGTTTCCCAGGCGAGCAATTGGCAGCATGTTCAGAACCATGTTTCTGTGAATAACTCCTGAACCGTAAGTCCTAGACGCTCGCTCTTGGCTGCATTCGATTCAGCTCGTGGCAGCCAGTCTAAAAAACACTATCTTGGACTTCTCTGCATGTTTCCCAGGCGAGCAATTGGCAGCATGTTCAGAACCATGTTTCTGTGAATAACTCCTGAACCGTAAGTCCTAGACGCTCGCTCTTGGCTGCATTCGATTCAGCTCGTGGCAGCCAGTCTAAAAAACACTATCTTGGACTTCTCTGCATGTTCCTAAGGCAAATGTTTCTAAAGCTAATTCTTGAACCGTAAGTCCTAGACGCTCGATCTTGGCGGCATTCGTCTCAGCGCCACGCAATTAGTATAGGAGCACTGTGTTTGACTTCTCTGGATGTTTCCCAGGCGAGTTATTGACAAGTAAATCCTAGACGCTCGATCTTGGTTATTTTCGCTTTCGCGGCTGGCAGTAAAAGAACCATGTTTCTGTGAATAACTCCTGAACCGTAAGTCCTAGACGCTCGCTCTTGGCTGCATTCGATTCAGCTCGTGGCAGCCAGTCTAAAAAACACTATCTTGGACTTCTCTGCATGTTTCCCAGGCGAGAAATTGGCAGCATGTTCAGAACCATGTTTCTGTGAATAACTCCTGAACCGTAAGTCCTAGACGCTCGCTCTTGGCTGCATTCGATTCAGCTCGTGGCAGCCAGTCTAAAAAACACTATCTCGGACTTCTCTGCATGTTTCCCAGGCGAGCAATTGGCAGCATGTTCAGAACCATATTTCTGTGAATAACTCCTGAACCGTAAGTCCTAGACGCTCGCTCTTGGCTGCATTCGATTCAGCTCGTGGCAGCCAGTCTAAAAAACACTATCTTGGACTTCTCTGCATGTTTCCCAGGCGAGAAATTGGCAGCATGTTCAGAACCATGTTTCTGTGAATAACTCCTGAACCGTAAGTCCTAGACGCTCGCTCTTGGCTGCATTCGATTCAGCTCGTGGCAGCCAGTCTAAAAAACACTATCTTGGACTTCTCTGCATGTTTCCCAGGCGAGCAATTGGCAGCATGTTCAGAACCATGTTTCTGTGAATAACTCCTGAACCGTAAGTCCTAGACGCTCGCTCTTGGCTGCATTCGATTCAGCTCGTGGCAGCCAGTCTAAAAAACTCTATCTTGGACTTCTCTGCATGTTTCCCAGGCGAGCAATTGGCAGCATGTTCAGAACCATGTTTCTGTGAATAACTCCTGAACCGTAAGTCCTAGACGCTCGCTCTTGGCTGCATTCGATTCAGCTCGTGGCAGCCAGTCTAAAAAACACTATCTTGGACTTCTCTGCATGTTCCTAAGGCAAATGTTTCTAAAGCTAATTCTTGAACCGTAAGTCCTAGACGCTCGATCTTGGCGGCATTCGTCTCAGCGCCACGCAATTAGTATAGGAGCACTGTGTTTGACTTCTCTGGATGTTTCCCAGGCGAGTTATTGACAAGTAAATCCTAGACGCTCGATCTTGGTTATTTTCGCTTTCGCGGCTGGCAGTAAAAGAACCATGTTTCTGTGAATAACTCCTGAACCGTAAGTCCTAGACGCTCGCTCTTGGCTGCATTCGATTCAGCTCGTGGCAGCCAGTCTAAAAAACACTATCTTGGACTTCTCTGCATGTTTCCCAGGCGAGAAATTGGCAGCATGTTCAGAACCATGTTTCTGTGAATAACTCCTGAACCGTAAGTCCTAGACGCTCGCTCTTGGCTGCATTCGATTCAGCTCGTGGCAGCCAGTCTAAAAAACACTATCTCGGACTTCTCTGCATGTTTCCCAGGCGAGCAATTGGCAGCATGTTCAGAACCATATTTCTGTGAATAACTCCTGAACCGTAAGTCCTAGACGCTCGCTCTTGGCTGCATTCGATTCAGCTCGTGGCAGCCAGTCTAAAAAACACTATCTTGGACTTCTCTGCATGTTTCCCAGGCGAGAAATTGGCAGCATGTTCAGAACCATGTTTCTGTGAATAACTCCTGAACCGTAAGTCCTAGACGCTCGATCTTGGCGGCATTCGTCTCAGCGCCTGGCAATTAGTATAGGAGCACTGTGTTTGACTTCTCTGGATGTTTCCCAGGCGAGTTATTGACAAGTAAATCCTAGACGCTCGATCTTGGTTATTTTCGCTTTCGCGGCTGGCAGTAAAAGAACCATGTTTCTGTGAATAACTCCTGAACCGTAAGTCCTAGACGCTCGCTCTTGGCTGCATTCGATTCAGCTCGTGGCAGCCAGTCTAAAAAACACTATCTTGGACTTCTCTGCATGTTTCCCAGGCGAGCAATTGGCAGCATGTTCAGAACCATGTTTCTGTGAATAACTCCTGAACCGTAAGTCCTAGACGCTCGCTCTTGGCTGCATTCGATTCAGCTCGTGGCAGCCAGTCTAAAAAACTCTATCTTGGACTTCTCTGCATGTTTCCCAGGCGAGCAATTGGCAGCATGTTCAGAACCATGTTTCTGTGAATAACTCCTGAACCGTAAGTCCTAGACGCTCGCTCTTGGCTGCATTCGATTCAGCTCGTGGCAGCCAGTCTAAAAAACACTATCTTGGACTTCTCTGCATGTTCCTAAGGCAAATGTTTCTAAAGCTAATTCTTGAACCGTAAGTCCTAGACGCTCGATCTTGGCGGCATTCGTCTCAGCGCCACGCAATTAGTATAGGAGCACTGTGTTTGACTTCTCTGGATGTTTCCCAGGCGAGTTATTGACAAGTAAATCCTAGACGCTCGATCTTGGTTATTTTCGCTTTCGCGGCTGGCAGTAAAAGAACCATGTTTCTGTGAATAACTCCTGAACCGTAAGTCCTAGACGCTCGCTCTTGGCTGCATTCGATTCAGCTCGTGGCAGCCAGTCTAAAAAACACTATCTTGGACTTCTCTGCATGTTTCCCAGGCGAGAAATTGGCAGCATGTTCAGAACCATGTTTCTGTGAATAACTCCTGAACCGTAAGTCCTAGACGCTCGCTCTTGGCTGCATTCGATTCAGCTCGTGGCAGCCAGTCTAAAAAACACTATCTCGGACTTCTCTGCATGTTTCCCAGGCGAGCAATTGGCAGCATGTTCAGAACCATATTTCTGTGAATAACTCCTGAACCGTAAGTCCTAGACGCTCGCTCTTGGCTGCATTCGATTCAGCTCGTGGCAGCCAGTCTAAAAAACACAATCTTGGACTTCTCTGCATGTTTCCCAGGCGAGAAATTGGCAGCATGTTCAGAACCATGTTTCTGTGAATAACTCCTGAACCGTAAGTCCTAGACGCTCGATCTTGGCGGCATTCGTCTCAGCGCCTGGCAATTAGTATAGGAGCACTGTGTTTGACTTCTCTGGATGTTTCCCAGGCGAGTTATTGACAAGTAAATCCTAGACGCTCGATCTTGGTTATTTTCGCTTTCGCGGCTGGCAGTAAAAGAACCATGTTTCTGTGAATAACTCCTGAACCGTAAGTCCTAGACGCTCGCTCTTGGCTGCATTCGATTCAGCTCGTGGCAGCCAGTCTAAAAAACACTATCTTGGACTTCTCTGCATGTTTCCCAGGCGAGCAATTGGCAGCATGTTCAGAACCATGTTTCTGTGAATAACTCCTGAACCGTAAGTCCTAGACGCTCGCTCTTGGCTGCATTCGATTCAGCTCGTGGCAGCCAGTCTAAAAAACACTATCTTGGACTTCTCTGCATGTTTCCCAGGCGAGAAATTGGCAGCATGTTCAGAACCATGTTTCTGTGAATAACTCCTGAACCGTAAGTCCTAGACGCTCGCTCTTGGCTGCATTCGATTCAGCTCGTGGCAGCCAGTCTAAAAAACACTATCTTGGACTTCTCTGCATGTTTCCCAGGCGAGCAATTGGCAGCATGTTCAGAACCATGTTTCTGTGAATAACTCCTGAACCGTAAGTCCTAGACGCTCGCTCTTGGCTGCATTCGATTCAGCTCGTGGCAGCCAGTCTAAAAAACTCTATCTTGGACTTCTCTGCATGTTTCCCAGGCGAGCAATTGGCAGCATGTTCAGAACCATGTTTCTGTGAATAACTCCTGAACCGTAAGTCCTAGACGCTCGCTCTTGGCTGCATTCGATTCAGCTCGTGGCAGCCAGTCTAAAAAACACTATCTTGGACTTCTCTGCATGTTCCTAAGGCAAATGTTTCTAAAGCTAATTCTTGAACCGTAAGTCCTAGACGCTCGATCTTGGCGGCATTCGTCTCAGCGCCACGCAATTAGTATAGGAGCACTGTGTTTGACTTCTCTGGATGTTTCCCAGGCGAGTTATTGACAAGTAAATCCTAGACGCTCGATCTTGGTTATTTTCGCTTTCGCGGCTGGCAGTAAAAGAACCATGTTTCTGTGAATAACTCCTGAACCGTAAGTCCTAGACGCTCGCTCTTGGCTGCATTCGATTCAGCTCGTGGCAGCCAGTCTAAAAAACACTATCTTGGACTTCTCTGCATGTTTCCCAGGCGAGAAATTGGCAGCATGTTCAGAACCATGTTTCTGTGAATAACTCCTGAACCGTAAGTCCTAGACGCTCGATCTTGGCGGCATTCGTCTCAGCGCCTGGCAATTAGTATAGGAGCACTGTGTTTGACTTCTCTGGATGTTTCCCAGGCGAGTTATTGACAAGTAAATCCTAGACGCTCGATCTTGGTTATTTTCGCTTTCGCGGCTGGCAGTAAAAGAACCATGTTTCTGTGAATAACTCCTGAACCGTAAGTCCTAGACGCTCGCTCTTGGCTGCATTCGATTCAGCTCGTGGCAGCCAGTCTAAAAAACACTATCTTGGACTTCTCTGCATGTTTCCCAGGCGAGCAATTGGCAGCATGTTCAGAACCATGTTTCTGTGAATAACTCCTGAACCGTAAGTCCTAGACGCTCGCTCTTGGCTGCATTCGATTCAGCTCGTGGCAGCCAGTCTAAAAAACACTATCTTGGACTTCTCTGCATGTTTCCCAGGCGAGAAATTGGCAGCATGTTCAGAACCATGTTTCTGTGAATAACTCCTGAACCGTAAGTCCTAGACGCTCGCTCTTGGCTGCATTCGATTCAGCTCGTGGCAGCCAGTCTAAAAAACACTATCTTGGACTTCTCTGCATGTTTCCCAGGCGAGCAATTGGCAGCATGTTCAGAACCATGTTTCTGTGAATAACTCCTGAACCGTAAGTCCTAGACGCTCGCTCTTGGCTGCATTCGATTCAGCTCGTGGCAGCCAGTCTAAAAAACTCTATCTTGGACTTCTCTGCATGTTTCCCAGGCGAGCAATTGGCAGCATGTTCAGAACCATGTTTCTGTGAATAACTCCTGAACCGTAAGTCCTAGACGCTCGCTCTTGGCTGCATTCGATTCAGCTCGTGGCAGCCAGTCTAAAAAACACTATCTTGGACTTCTCTGCATGTTCCTAAGGCAAATGTTTCTAAAGCTAATTCTTGAACCGTAAGTCCTAGACGCTCGATCTTGGCGGCATTCGTCTCAGCGCCACGCAATTAGTATAGGAGCACTGTGTTTGACTTCTCTGGATGTTTCCCAGGCGAGTTATTGACAAGTAAATCCTAGACGCTCGATCTTGGTTATTTTCGCTTTCGCGGCTGGCAGTAAAAGAACCATGTTTCTGTGAATAACTCCTGAACCGTAAGTCCTAGACGCTCGCTCTTGGCTGCATTCGATTCAGCTCGTGGCAGCCAGTCTAAAAAACACTATCTTGGACTTCTCTGCATGTTTCCCAGGCGAGAAATTGGCAGCATGTTCAGAACCATGTTTCTGTGAATAACTCCTGAACCGTAAGTCCTAGACGCTCGCTCTTGGCTGCATTCGATTCAGCTCGTGGCAGCCAGTCTAAAAAACACTATCTTGGACTTCTCTGCATGTTTCCCAGGCGAGAAATTGGCAGCATGTTCAGAACCATGTTTCTGTGAATAACTCCTGAACCGTAAGTCCTAGACGCTCGCTCTTGGCTGCATTCGATTCAGCTCGTGGCAGCCAGTCTAAAAAACACTATCTCGGACTTCTCTGCATGTTTCCCAGGCGAGCAATTGGCAGCATGTTCAGAACCATATTTCTGTGAATAACTCCTGAACCGTAAGTCCTAGACGCTCGCTCTTGGCTGCATTCGATTCAGCTCGTGGCAGCCAGTCTAAAAAACACAATCTTGGACTTCTCTGCATGTTTCCCAGGCGAGAAATTGGCAGCATGTTCAGAACCATGTTTCTGTGAATAACTCCTGAACCGTAAGTCCTAGACGCTCGATCTTGGCGGCATTCGTCTCAGCGCCTGGCAATTAGTATAGGAGCACTGTGTTTGACTTCTCTGGATGTTTCCCAGGCGAGTTATTGACAAGTAAATCCTAGACGCTCGATCTTGGTTATTTTCGCTTTCGCGGCTGGCAGTAAAAGAACCATGTTTCTGTGAATAACTCCTGAACCGTAAGTCCTAGACGCTCGCTCTTGGCTGCATTCGATTCAGCTCGTGGCAGCCAGTCTAAAAAACACTATCTTGGACTTCTCTGCATGTTTCCCAGGCGAGCAATTGGCAGCATGTTCAGAACCATGTTTCTGTGAATAACTCCTGAACCGTAAGTCCTAGACGCTCGCTCTTGGCTGCATTCGATTCAGCTCGTGGCAGCCAGTCTAAAAAACACTATCTTGGACTTCTCTGCATGTTTCCCAGGCGAGAAATTGGCAGCATGTTCAGAACCATGTTTCTGTGAATAACTCCTGAACCGTAAGTCCTAGACGCTCGCTCTTGGCTGCATTCGATTCAGCTCGTGGCAGCCAGTCTAAAAAACACTATCTTGGACTTCTCTGCATGTTTCCCAGGCGAGCAATTGGCAGCATGTTCAGAACCATGTTTCTGTGAATAACTCCTGAACCGTAAGTCCTAGACGCTCGCTCTTGGCTGCATTCGATTCAGCTCGTGGCAGCCAGTCTAAAAAACTCTATCTTGGACTTCTCTGCATGTTTCCCAGGCGAGCAATTGGCAGCATGTTCAGAACCATGTTTCTGTGAATAACTCCTGAACCGTAAGTCCTAGACGCTCGCTCTTGGCTGCATTCGATTCAGCTCGTGGCAGCCAGTCTAAAAAACACTATCTTGGACTTCTCTGCATGTTCCTAAGGCAAATGTTTCTAAAGCTAATTCTTGAACCGTAAGTCCTAGACGCTCGATCTTGGCGGCATTCGTCTCAGCGCCACGCAATTAGTATAGGAGCACTGTGTTTGACTTCTCTGGATGTTTCCCAGGCGAGTTATTGACAAGTAAATCCTAGACGCTCGATCTTGGTTATTTTCGCTTTCGCGGCTGGCAGTAAAAGAACCATGTTTCTGTGAATAACTCCTGAACCGTAAGTCCTAGACGCTCGCTCTTGGCTGCATTCGATTCAGCTCGTGGCAGCCAGTCTAAAAAACACTATCTTGGACTTCTCTGCATGTTTCCCAGGCGAGAAATTGGCAGCATGTTCAGAACCATGTTTCTGTGAATAACTCCTGAACCGTAAGTCCTAGACGCTCGCTCTTGGCTGCATTCGATTCAGCTCGTGGCAGCCAGTCTAAAAAACACTATCTCGGACTTCTCTGCATGTTTCCCAGGCGAGCAATTGGCAGCATGTTCAGAACCATATTTCTGTGAATAACTCCTGAACCGTAAGTCCTAGACGCTCGCTCTTGGCTGCATTCGATTCAGCTCGTGGCAGCCAGTCTAAAAAACACTATCTTGGACTTCTCTGCATGTTTCCCAGGCGAGAAATTGGCAGCATGTTCAGAACCATGTTTCTGTGAATAACTCCTGAACCGTAAGTCCTAGACGCTCGATCTTGGCGGCATTCGTCTCAGCGCCTGGCAATTAGTATAGGAGCACTGTGTTTGACTTCTCTGGATGTTTCCCAGGCGAGTTATTGACAAGTAAATCCTAGACGCTCGATCTTGGTTATTTTCGCTTTCGCGGCTGGCAGTAAAAGAACCATGTTTCTGTGAATAACTCCTGAACCGTAAGTCCTAGACGCTCGCTCTTGGCTGCATTCGATTCAGCTCGTGGCAGCCAGTCTAAAAAACACTATCTTGGACTTCTCTGCATGTTTCCCAGGCGAGCAATTGGCAGCATGTTCAGAACCATGTTTCTGTGAATAACTCCTGAACCGTAAGTCCTAGACGCTCGCTCTTGGCTGCATTCGATTCAGCTCGTGGCAGCCAGTCTAAAAAACTCTATCTTGGACTTCTCTGCATGTTTCCCAGGCGAGCAATTGGCAGCATGTTCAGAACCATGTTTCTGTGAATAACTCCTGAACCGTAAGTCCTAGACGCTCGCTCTTGGCTGCATTCGATTCAGCTCGTGGCAGCCAGTCTAAAAAACACTATCTTGGACTTCTCTGCATGTTCCTAAGGCATATGTTTCTAAAGCTAATTCTTGAACCGTAAGTCCTAGACGCTCGATCTTGGCGGCATTCCTCTCAGCGCCACGCAATTAGTATAGGAGCACTGTGTTTGACTTCTCTGGATGTTTCCCAGGCGAGTTATTGACAAGTAAATCCTAGACGCTCGATCTTGGTTATTTTCGCTTTCGCGGCTGGCAGTAAAAGAACCATGTTTCTGTGAATAACTCCTGAACCGTAAGTCCTAGACGCTCGCTCTTGGCTGCATTCGATTCAGCTCGTGGCAGCCAGTCTAAAAAACACTATCTTGGACTTCTCTGCATGTTTCCCAGGCGAGCAATTGGCAGCATGTTCAGAACCATGTTTCTGTGAATAACTCCTGAACCGTAAGTCCTAGACGCTCGCTCTTGGCTGCATTCGATTCAGCTCGTGGCAGCCAGTCTAAAAAACACTATCTTGGACTTCTCTGCATGTTCCTAAGGCAAATGTTTCTAAAGCTAATTCTTGAACCGTAAGTCCTAGACGCTCGATCTTGGCGGCATTCGTCTCAGCGCCAGGCAATTAGTATAGGAGCACTGTGTTTGACTTCTCTGGATGTTTCCCAGGCGAGTTATTGACAAGTAAATCCTAGACGCTCGATCTTGGTTATTTTCGCTTTCGCGGCTGGCAGTAAAAGAACCATGTTTCTGTGAATAACTCCTGAACCGTAAGTCCTAGACGCTCGCTCTTGGCTGCATTCGATTCAGCTCGTGGCAGCCAGTCTAAAAAACACTATCTTGGACTTCTCTGCATGTTTCCCAGGCGAGAAATTGGCAGCATGTTCAGAACCATGTTTCTGTGAATAACTCCTGAACCGTAAGTCCTAGACGCTCGCTCTTGGCTGCATTCGATTCAGCTCGTGGCAGCCAGTCTAAAAAACACTATCTTGGACTTCTCTGCATGTTTCCCAGGCGAGCAATTGGCAGCATGTTCAGAACCATGTTTCTGTGAATAACTCCTGAACCGTAAGTCCTAGACGCTCGCTCTTGGCTGCATTCGATTCAGCTCGTGGCAGCCAGTCTAAAAAACACTATCTTGGACTTCTCTGCATGTTTCCCAGGCGAGCAATTGGCAGCATGTTCAGAACCATGTTTCTGTGAATAACTCCTGAACCGTAAGTCCTAGACGCTCGCTCTTGGCTGCATTCGATTCAGCTCGTGGCAGCCAGTCTAAAAAACACTATCTTGGACTTCTCTGCATGTTCCTAAGGCAAATGTTTCTAAAGCTAATTCTTGAACCGTAAGTCCTAGACGCTCGATCTTGGCGGCATTCGTCTCAGCGCCAGGCAATTAGTATAGGAGCACTGTGTTTGACTTCTCTGGATGTTTCCCAGGCGAGTTATTGACAAGTAAATCCTAGACGCTCGATCTTGGTTATTTTCGCTTTCGCGGCTGGCAGTAAAAGAACCATGTTTCTGTGAATAACTCCTGAACCGTAAGTCCTAGACGCTCGCTCTTGGCTGCATTCGATTCAGCTCGTGGCAGCCAGTCTAAAAAACACTATCTTGGACTTCTCTGCATGTTTCCCAGGCGAGCAATTGGCAGCATGTTCAGAACCATGTTTCTGTGAATAACTCCTGAACCGTAAGTCCTAGACGCTCGCTCTTGGCTGCATTCGATTCAGCTCGTGGCAGCCAGTCTAAAAAACACTATCTTGGACTTCTCTGCATGTTCCTAAGGCAAATGTTTCTAAAGCTAATTCTTGAACCGTAAGTCCTAGACGCTCGATCTTGGCGGCATTCGTCTCAGCGCCAGGCAATTAGTATAGGAGCACTGTGTTTGACTTCTCTGGATGTTTCCCAGGCGAGTTATTGACAAGTAAATCCTAGACGCTCGATCTTGGTTATTTTCGCTTTCGCGGCTGGCAGTAAAAGAACCATGTTTCTGTGAATAACTCCTGAACCGTAAGTCCTAGACGCTCGCTCTTGGCTGCATTCGATTCAGCTCGTGGCAGCCAGTCTAAAAAACACTATCTTGGACTTCTCTGCTTGTTTCCCAGGCGAGCAATTGGCAGCATGTTCAGAACCATGTTTCTGTGAATAACTCCTGAACCGTAAGTCCTAGACGCTCGCTCTTGGCTGCATTCGATTCAGCTCGTGGCAGCCAGTCTAAAAAACACTATCTTGGACTTCTCTGCATGTTTCCCAGGCGAGCAATTGGCAGCATGTTCAGAACCATGTTTCTGTGAATAACTCCTGAACCGTAAGTCCTAGACGCTTGCTCTTGGCTGCATTCGATTCAGCTCGTGGCAGCCAGTCTAAAAAACACTATCTTGGACTTCTCTGCATGTTTCCCAGGCGAGCAATTGGCAGCATGTTCAGAACCATGTTTCTGTGAATAACTCCTGAACCGTAAGTCCTAGACGCTCGCTCTTGGCTGCATTCGATTCAGCTCGTGGCAGCCAGTCTAAAAAACACTATCTTGGACTTCTCTGCATGTTCCTAAGGCAAATGTTTCTAAAGCTAATTCTTGAACCGTAAGTCCTAGACGCTCGATCTTGGCGGCATTCGTCTCAGCGCCACGCAATTAGTATAGGAGCACTGTGTTTGACTTCTCTGGATGTTTCCCAGGCGAGTTATTGACAAGTAAATCCTAGACGCTCGATCTTGGTTATTTTCGCTTTCGCGGCTGGCAGTAAAAGAACCATGTTTCTGTGAATAACTCCTGAACCGTAAGTCCTAGACGCTCGCTCTTGGCTGCATTCGATTCAGCTCGTGGCAGCCAGTCTAAAAAACACTATCTTGGACTTCTCTGCATGTTTCCCAGGCGAGAAATTGGCAGCATGTTCAGAACCATATTTCTGTGAATAACTCCTGAACCGTAAGTCCTAGACGCTCGCTCTTGGCTGCATTCGATTCAGCTCGTGGCAGCCAGTCTAAAAAACACTATCTTGGACTTCTCTGCATGTTTCCCAGGCGAGAAATTGGCAGCATGTTCAGAACCATGTTTCTGTGAATAACTCCTGAACCGTAAGTCCTAGACGCTCGCTCTTGGCTGCATTCGATTCAGCTCGTGGCAGCCAGTCTAAAAAACACTATCTTGGACTTCTCTGCATGTTTCCCAGGCGAGCAATTGGCAGCATGTTCAGAACCATGTTTCTGTGAATAACTCCTGAACCGTAAGTCCTAGACGCTCGCTCTTGGCTGCATTCGATTCAGCTCGTGGCAGCCAGTCTAAAAAACTCTATCTTGGACTTCTCTGCATGTTTCCCAGGCGAGCAATTGGCAGCATGTTCAGAACCATGTTTCTGTGAATAACTCCTGAACCGTAAGTCCTAGACGCTCGCTCTTGGCTGCATTCGATTCAGCTCGTGGCAGCCAGTCTAAAAAACACTATCTTGGACTTCTCTGCATGTTCCTAAGGCAAATGTTTCTAAAGCTAATTCTTGAACCGTAAGTCCTAGACGCTCGATCTTGGCGGCATTCGTCTCAGCGCCACGCAATTAGTATAGGAGCACTGTGTTTGACTTCTCTGGATGTTTCCCAGGCGAGTTATTGACAAGTAAATCCTAGACGCTCGATCTTGGTTATTTTCGCTTTCGCGGCTGGCAGTAAAAGAACCATGTTTCTGTGAATAACTCCTGAACCGTAAGTCCTAGACGCTCGCTCTTGGCTGCATTCGATTCAGCTCGTGGCAGCCAGTCTAAAAAACACTATCTTGGACTTCTCTGCATGTTTCCCAGGCGAGAAATTGGCAGCATGTTCAGAACCATGTTTCTGTGAATAACTCCTGAACCGTAAGTCCTAGACGCTCGCTCTTGGCTGCATTCGATTCAGCTCGTGGCAGCCAGTCTAAAAAACACTATCTCGGACTTCTCTGCATGTTTCCCAGGCGAGCAATTGGCAGCATGTTCAGAACCATATTTCTGTGAATAACTCCTGAACCGTAAGTCCTAGACGCTCGCTCTTGGCTGCATTCGATTCAGCTCGTGGCAGCCAGTCTAAAAAACACTATCTTGGACTTCTCTGCATGTTTCCCAGGCGAGAAATTGGCAGCATGTTCAGAACCATGTTTCTGTGAATAACTCCTGAACCGTAAGTCCTAGACGCTCGATCTTGGCGGCATTCGTCTCAGCGCCTGGCAATTAGTATAGGAGCACTGTGTTTGACTTCTCTGGATGTTTCCCAGGCGAGTTATTGACAAGT
Organism: Rhinoderma darwinii; assembly: GCF_050947455.1. NCBI lineage: Eukaryota > Metazoa > Chordata > Amphibia > Anura > Rhinodermatidae > Rhinoderma > Rhinoderma darwinii. The sequence continues at coordinate 3,134 of NW_027461918.1, read as the reverse complement.
AAATCCTAGACGCTCGATCTTGGTTATTTTCGCTTTCGCGGCTGGCAGTAAAAGAACCATGTTTCTGTGAATAACTCCTGAACCGTAAGTCCTAGACGCTCGCTCTTGGCTGCATTCGATTCAGCTCGTGGCAGCCAGTCTAAAAAACACTATCTTGGACTTCTCTGCATGTTTCCCAGGCGAGCAATTGGCAGCATGTTCAGAACCATGTTTCTGTGAATAACTCCTGAACCGTAAGTCCTAGACGCTCGCTCTTGGCTGCATTCGATTCAGCTCGTGGCAGCCAGTCTAAAAAACTCTATCTTGGACTTCTCTGCATGTTTCCCAGGCGAGCAATTGGCAGCATGTTCAGAACCATGTTTCTGTGAATAACTCCTGAACCGTAAGTCCTAGACGCTCGCTCTTGGCTGCATTCGATTCAGCTCGTGGCAGCCAGTCTAAAAAACACTATCTTGGACTTCTCTGCATGTTCCTAAGGCAAATGTTTCTAAAGCTAATTCTTGAACCGTAAGTCCTAGACGCTCGATCTTGGCGGCATTCGTCTCAGCGCCACGCAATTAGTATAGGAGCACTGTGTTTGACTTCTCTGGATGTTTCCCAGGCGAGTTATTGACAAGTAAATCCTAGACGCTCGATCTTGGTTATTTTCGCTTTCGCGGCTGGCAGTAAAAGAACCATGTTTCTGTGAATAACTCCTGAACCGTAAGTCCTAGACGCTCGCTCTTGGCTGCATTCGATTCAGCTCGTGGCAGCCAGTCTAAAAAACACTATCTTGGACTTCTCTGCATGTTTCCCAGGCGAGCAATTGGCAGCATGTTCAGAACCATGTTTCTGTGAATAACTCCTGAACCGTAAGTCCTAGACGCTCGCTCTTGGCTGCATTCGATTCAGCTCGTGGCAGCCAGTCTAAAAAACACTATCTTGGACTTCTCTGCATGTTCCTAAGGCAAATGTTTCTAAAGCTAATTCTTGAACCGTAAGTCCTAGACGCTCGATCTTGGCGGCATTCGTCTCAGCGCCAGGCAATTAGTATAGGAGCACTGTGTTTGACTTCTCTGGATGTTTCCCAGGCGAGTTATTGACAAGTAAATCCTAGACGCTCGATCTTGGTTATTTTCGCTTTCGCGGCTGGCAGTAAAAGAACCATGTTTCTGTGAATAACTCCTGAACCGTAAGTCCTAGACGCTCGCTCTTGGCTGCATTCGATTCAGCTCGTGGCAGCCAGTCTAAAAAACACTATCTTGGACTTCTCTGCATGTTTCCCAGGCGAGCAATTGGCAGCATGTTCAGAACCATGTTTCTGTGAATAACTCCTGAACCGTAAGTCCTAGACGCTCGCTCTTGGCTGCATTCGATTCAGCTCGTGGCAGCCAGTCTAAAAAACACTATCTTGGACTTCTCTGCATGTTCCTAAGGCAAATGTTTCTAAAGCTAATTCTTGAACCGTAAGTCCTAGACGCTCGATCTTGGCGGCATTCGTCTCAGCGCCAGGCAATTAGTATAGGAGCACTGTGTTTGACTTCTCTGGATGTTTCCCAGGCGAGTTATTGACAAGTAAATCCTAGACGCTCGATCTTGGTTATTTTCGCTTTCGCGGCTGGCAGTAAAAGAACCATGTTTCTGTGAATAACTCCTGAACCGTAAGTCCTAGACGCTCGCTCTTGGCTGCATTCGATTCAGCTCGTGGCAGCCAGTCTAAAAAACACTATCTTGGACTTCTCTGCTTGTTTCCCAGGCGAGCAATTGGCAGCATGTTCAGAACCATGTTTCTGTGAATAACTCCTGAACCGTAAGTCCTAGACGCTCGCTCTTGGCTGCATTCGATTCAGCTCGTGGCAGCCAGTCTAAAAAACACTATCTTGGACTTCTCTGCATGTTTCCCAGGCGAGCAATTGGCAGCATGTTCAGAACCATGTTTCTGTGAATAACTCCTGAACCGTAAGTCCTAGACGCTCGCTCTTGGCTGCATTCGATTCAGCTCGTGGCAGCCAGTCTAAAAAACACTATCTTGGACTTCTCTGCATGTTTCCCAGGCGAGCAATTGGCAGCATGTTCAGAACCATGTTTCTGTGAATAACTCCTGAACCGTAAGTCCTAGACGCTCGCTCTTGGCTGCATTCGATTCAGCTCGTGGCAGCCAGTCTAAAAAACACTATCTTGGACTTCTCTGCATGTTCCTAAGGCAAATGTTTCTAAAGCTAATTCTTGAACCGTAAGTCCTAGACGCTCGATCTTGGCGGCATTCGTCTCAGCGCCACGCAATTAGTATAGGAGCACTGTGTTTGACTTCTCTGGATGTTTCCCAGGCGAGTTATTGACAAGTAAATCCTAGACGCTCGATCTTGGTTATTTTCGCTTTCGCGGCTGGCAGTAAAAGAACCATGTTTCTGTGAATAACTCCTGAACCGTAAGTCCTAGACGCTCGCTCTTGGCTGCATTCGATTCAGCTCGTGGCAGCCAGTCTAAAAAACACTATCTTGGACTTCTCTGCATGTTTCCCAGGCGAGAAATTGGCAGCATGTTCAGAACCATGTTTCTGTGAATAACTCCTGAACCGTAAGTCCTAGACGCTCGCTCTTGGCTGCATTCGATTCAGCTCGTGGCAGCCAGTCTAAAAAACACTATCTCGGACTTCTCTGCATGTTTCCCAGGCGAGCAATTGGCAGCATGTTCAGAACCATATTTCTGTGAATAACTCCTGAACCGTAAGTCCTAGACGCTCGCTCTTGGCTGCATTCGATTCAGCTCGTGGCAGCCAGTCTAAAAAACACTATCTTGGACTTCTCTGCATGTTTCCCAGGCGAGAAATTGGCAGCATGTTCAGAACCATGTTTCTGTGAATAACTCCTGAACCGTAAGTCCTAGACGCTCGCTCTTGGCTGCATTCGATTCAGCTCGTGGCAGCCAGTCTAAAAAACACTATCTTGGACTTCTCTGCATGTTTCCCAGGCGAGCAATTGGCAGCATGTTCAGAACCATGTTTCTGTGAATAACTCCTGAACCGTAAGTCCTAGACGCTCGCTCTTGGCTGCATTCGATTCAGCTCGTGGCAGCCAGTCTAAAAAACTCTATCTTGGACTTCTCTGCATGTTTCCCAGGCGAGCAATTGGCAGCATGTTCAGAACCATGTTTCT